>NC_090341.1:302500-486390 GCF_035084215.1 Heptranchias perlo | reverse complement strand
TTGAAGGAGGCAGAGATGGGGGGGAGGGCCGGTGAAGGAGGGCAGAGATGGCGGGAGGGGTGAAGGAGGGCAGAGATGGGGGGAGGGGTGAAGGAGGGCAGAGATGGGGGGAGGGGTGAAGGAGGGCAGAGATGGGGGAGGGGTGAAGGAGGGCAGAGATGGGGGGAGGGGTGAAGGAGGGCAGAGATGGGGGAGGGGTGAAGGAGGGCAGAGATGGGGGTGGGGTGAAGGAGGGCAGAGATTGGGGGGGAGGGGTGAAGGAGGGCAGAGATGGGGGGGAGGGGTGAAGGAGGGCAGAGATGGGGGGAGGGGTGAAGGAGGGCAGAGATGGGGGGGTGAAGGAGGGCAGAGATGGGGGAAGGGTGAAGGAGGGCAGAGATGGGGGGAGGGGTGAAGGAGGGCAGAGATGGGGGGGAGGGGTGAAGGAGGGCAGAGATGGGGGGAGGGGTGAAGGAGGGCAGAGATGGGGGGAGGGGTGAAGGAGGGCAGAGATGGGGGAGGGGTGAAGGAGGGCAGAGATGGGGGGAGGGGTGAAGGAGGGCAGAGATTGGGGGGAGGGTGAAGGAGGGCGAGATGGGGAGGAGGGTGAAAGGAGGGCAGAGATGGGGGAGGGGTGAAGGAGGGCAGAGATGGAGGGGGGGAGGGGGTGAAGGAGGGCAGAGATGGGGGAGGGGTGAAGGAGGGCAGAGATGGGGGGGAAGGGGGAGGGCAGAGATGGGGGGTGAAGGAGGGCAGAGATGGGGGGGTGAAGGAGGGCAGAGATGGGGGGGGTGAAGGAGGGCAGAGATGGGGGGGTGAAGGAGGGCAGAGATGGGGGGTGAAGGAGGGCAGAGATGGGGGGAAGGAGGCAGAGATGGGGGGAAGGAGGGCAGAGATGGGGGGTGAAGGAGGGCAGAGATTGGGGGGGGAGGGCAGAGATTGGGGGGGAGGGGTGAAGGAGGGCAGAAATGGGGACGGGTGAGGGCAGAGATGGGGGGTGAAGGAGGGCAGAGATGGGGGGGGTGAAGGAGGGCGGAGATGGGGGGAGGGGTGAAGGAGGGCAGAGATGGGGGGAGGGTGAAGGAGGGCAGAGATGGGGAGAGGGGTGAAGGAGGGCAGAGATTGGGGGGAGGGTTAAGTGGGCAGAGATTGGGGGGGAGGGGTGAAGGAGGGCAGAGATTGGGGGGGAGGGGTGAAGGAGGGCAGAGATTGGGGGGAGGGGTTAAGGTAGGGCAGAGATTGGGGGAGGGGTGAAGGAGGGCAGAGATTGGGGGGGAGGGGTTAAGGTGGGCAGAGATTGGGGGGGAGGGTGTGAAGGAGGGCAGAGATTGGGGGGGAGGGGTGAAGGAGGGCAGAGATTGGGGGGGAGGGGTGAAGGAGGGCAGAGATTGGGGGGAAGGGGGGTGAAGGAGGGCAGAGATTGGGGGGAGGGGTGAAGGAGGGCAGAGATGGGGAAGGGGGTGAGGAGGGCCGAGATGGGGGGAGGGGTGAAGGAGGGCAGAGATGGGGGGAGGCGGTGAAGGAGGGCAGAGATGGCGGGAGGGGTGAAGGAGGGCAGAGATGGGGGAGGGGTGAAGGAGGGCAGAGATGGGGGAGGGGTGAAGGAGGGCAGAGATGGGGGGAGGGTGAAGGAGGGCAGAGATGGGGGAGGGGTGAAGGAGGGCAGAGATGGGGGAGGGGTGAAGGAGGGCAGAGATGGGGGTGGGGTGAAGGAGGGCAGAGATTGGGGGGGAGGGTGAAGGAGGGCAGAGATGGGGGGGAGGGGTGAAGGAGGGCAGAGATGGGGGAGGGGTGAAGGAGGGCAGAGATGGGGGGTGAAGGAGGGCAGAGATGGGGGAGGGGGTGAAGGAGGGCAGAGATGGGGGGGTGAAGGAGGGCAGAAATGGGGGGGACGGGTGGAGGGCAGAGATGGGGGGGGTGAAGGAGTGCAGAGATGGGGGGGGGTGAAGGAGGGCAGAGATGGGGGGTGAAGGAGGGCAAAGATGGGGGTGAAGGAGGGCAGAGATGGGGGGTGAAGGAGTGCAGAGATGGGGGGGGGTGAAGGAGTGCAGAGATGGGGGGAGGGGTGAAGGAGGGCAGAGATGGGGGGTGAAGGAGTGCAGAGATGGGGGGGGTGAAGGAGTGCAGAGATGGGGGGAGGGGTGAAGGAGGGCAGAGATGGGGGGATGGGTGAAGGAGGGCAGAGATTGGGGGGGAGGGGTGAAGGAGGGCAGAGATTGGGGGGGAGGGGTGAAGGAGGGCAGAGATTGGGGGGGAGGGGTGAAGGAGGGCAGAGATGGGGGGAGGGGTGAAGGAGGGCAGAGATGGGGGGAGGGGTGAAGGAGGGCAGAGATGGGGGGAGGGGTGAAGGAGGGCAGAGATGGGGGGAGGGGTGAAGGAGGGCAGAGATGGGGGGAGGGGTGAAGGAGGCAGAGATGGGGGGAGGGGTGAAGGAGGGCAGAGATGGGGGGAGGGGGGTGAAGGAGGGCAGAGATGGAGGGGTGAAGGAGGGCAGAGATGGGGGGGTGAAGGAGGGCAGAGATGGGGGGAGGGTGAAGGAGGGCAGAGATGGGGGGGGGTGAAGGAGGGCAGAGATGGGGGGAGGGGTGAAGGAGGGCAGAGATGGGGGGAGGGGTGAAGGAGGGCAGAGATGGGGGGAGGGTGAAGGAGGGCAGAGATGGGGGGAGGGGTGAAGGAGGGCAGAGATGGGGGGAGGGGTGAAGGAGGGCAGAGATTGGGGGGGAGGGGTGAAGGAGGGCAGAGATGGGGGGGAGGGGTGAAGGAGGGCAGAGATGGGGGGAGGGGTGAAGGAGGGCAGAGATGGGGGGGTGAAGGAGGGCAGAGATGGGGGGATGGGTGAAGGAGGGCAGAGATGGGGGGAGGGGTGAAGGAGGGCAGAGATGGGGGGAGGGGTGAAGGAGGGCAGAGATGGGGGGAGGGGTGAAGGAGGGCAGAGATGGCCTGGGGGGAGGGATGAAGGAGGGCAGAGATCGGGGGGAGGGTGAAGGAGGGCAGAGATGGGGGGAGGGTGAAGGAGGGCAGAGATTGGGGGGGAGGGGTGAAGGAGGGCAGAGATGGGGGGAGAGGGGTGAAGAGGGCAGAGATGGGGGGAGGGGTGAAGGAGGGCAGAGATGGGGGAGGGGTGAAGGAGGGCAGAGATGGGGGGAGGGGTGAAGGAGGGCAGAGATGGGGGGGGACGGGTGGAGGGCAGAGATGGGGGGGTGAAGGAGGGCAGAGATGGGGGGGTGAAGGAGGGCAGAGATGGGGGGGTGAAGGAGGGCAGAGATGGGGTGGTGAAGGAGGGCAGAGATGGGGGGGTGAAGGAGGGCAGAGATGGGGGGGTGAAGGAGGAGGCAGAGATGGGGGGGTGAAGGAGGGCAGAGATGGGGGGGTGAAGGAGGGCAGAGATTGGGGGGGGGAGGGCAGAGATTGGGGGGGGAGGGTGTGAAGGAGGGCAGAAATGGGGACGGGTGGAGGGCAGAGATGGGGGGGTGAAGGAGGGCAGAGATGGGGGGGTGAAGGAGGGCGGAGATGGGGGGAGGGTGAAGGAGGGCAGAGATGGGGGGAGGGGTGAAGGAGGGCAGAGATGGGGAGAGGGGTGAAGGAGGGCAGAGATTGGGGGGAGGGGTTAAGGTGGGCAGAGATTGGGGGGAGGGGTGAAGGAGGGCAGAGATTGGGGGGGAGGGTGAAGGAGGGCAGAGATTGGGGGGGAGGGGTTAAGGTGGGCAGAGATTGGGGGGAGGGGTGAAGGAGGGCAGAGATTGGGGGGAGGGGTTAAGGTGGGCAGAGATTGGGGGGGAGGGGTGAAGGAGGGCAGAGATTGGGGGGAGGGGTGAAGGAGGGCAGAGATTGGGGGGAGGGGTGAAGGAGGGCAGAGATTGGGGGGAAGGGGGGTGAAGGAGGGCAGAGATTGGGGGGGAGGGGTGAAGGAGGGCAGAGATGGGGGAAGGGGGTGAAGGAGGGCCGAGATGGGGGGAGGGGTGAAGGAGGGCAGAGATGGGGGGAGGGCGGTGAAGGAGGGCAGAGATGGCGGGAGGGGTGAAGGAGGGCAGAGATGGGGGGAGGGGTGAAGGAGGGCAGAGATGGGGGGAGGGGTGAAGGAGGGCAGAGATGGGGGGAGGGGTGAAGGAGGGCAGAGATGGGGGGAGGGGTGAAGGAGGGCAGAGATGGGGGAGGGGTGAAGGAGGGCAGAGATGGGGGTGGGGTGAAGGAGGGCAGAGATTGGGGGGGAGGGGTGAAGGAGGGCAGAGATGGGGGGGAGGGGTGAAGGAGGGCAGAGATGGGGGGAGGGGTGAAGGAGGGCAGAGATGGGGGGGTGAAGGAGGGCAGAGATGGGGGGAGGGGTGAAGGAGGGCAGAGATGGGGGGGTGAAGGAGGGCAGAAATGGGGGGGGACGGGTGGAGGGCAGAGATGGGGGGGTGAAGGAGTGCAGAGATGGGGGGGGGTGAAGGAGGGCAGAGATGGGGGGTGAAGGAGGGCAAGATGGGGGGTGAAGGAGGGCAGAGATGGGGGGGTGAAGGAGTGCAGAGATGGGGGGGGTGAAGGAGTGCAGAGATGGGGGGAGGGGTGAAGGAGGGCAGAGATGGGGGGTGAAGGAGTGCAGAGATGGGGGGGGTGAAGGAGTGCAGAGATGGGGGGAGGGGTGAAGGAGGGCAGAGATGGGGGGATGGGTGAAGGAGGGCAGAGATGGGGGGAGGGGTGAAGGAGGGCAGAGATTGGGGGGGAGGGGTGAAGGAGGGCAGAGATTGGGGGGGAGGGGTGAAGGAGGGCAGAGATTGGGGGGGAGGGGTGAAGGAGGGCAGAGATGGGGGGAGGGGTGAAGGAGGGCAGAGATGGGGGGAGGGGTGAAGGAGGCAGAGATGGGGGGAGGGGTGAAGGAGGGCAGAGATGGGGGGAGGGGTGAAGGAGGGCAGAGATGGGGGGAGGGGTGAAGGAGGGCAGAGATGGGGGGAGGGGGGTGAAGGAGGGCAGAGATGGAGGGGTGAAGGAGGGCAGAGATGGGGGGTGAAGGAGGGCAGAGATGGGGGGAGGGTGAAGGAGGCAGAGATGGGGGGGGTGAAGGAGGGCAGAGATGGGGGAGGGGTGAAGGAGGGCAGAGATGGGGGGAGGGGTGAAGGAGGGCAGAGATGGGGGGAGGGGTGAAGGAGGGCAGAGATGGGGGGAGGGTGAAGGAGGGCAGAGATGGGGGGAGGGGTGAAGGAGGGCAGAGATTGGGGGGAGGGGTGAAGGAGGGCAGAGATGGGGGGAGGGGTGAAGGAGGGCAGAGATGGGGGGAGGGGTGAAGGAGGGCAGAGATGGGGGGGTGAAGGAGGGCAGAGATGGGGGGATGGGTGAAGGAGGGCAGAGATGGGGGGAGGGGTGAAGGAGGGCAGAGATGGGGGGAGGGGTGAAGGAGGGCAGAGATGGGGGGAGGGGTGAAGGAGGGCAGAGATGGGGGGAGGGGTGAAGGAGGGCAGAGATGGGGGGAGGGTGGAAGGAGGGCAGAGATTGGGGGGGAGGGGTGAAGGAGGGCAGAGATTGGGGGGAGGGGTGAAGGAGGGCAGAGATGGGGGGAGGGGTGAAGGAGGGCAGAGATGGGGGGAGGGGTGAAGGAGGGCAGAGATGGGGAGGGTGAAGGAGGGCAGAGATGGGGGGAGGGGTGAAGGAGGGCAGAGATGGGGGGGGGACGGGTGGAGGGCAGAGATGGGGGGGTGAAGGACGGCAGAGATGGGGGGTGAAGGAGGCAGAGATGGGGTGGTGAAGGAGGGCAGAGATGGGGGGTGAAGGAGGGCAGAGATGGGGGGGTGAAGGAGGGCAGAGATGGGGGGGTGAAGGAGGGCAGAGATTGGGGGGGGGGAAGGGCAGAGATTGGGGGGGGAGGGGTGAAGGAGGGCAGAAATGGGGACGGGTGGAGGGCAGAGATGGGGGGGTGAAGGAGGGCAGAGATGGGGGGAGGGGTGAAGGAGGGCAGAGATGGGGAGAGGGGTGAAGGAGGGCAGAGATTGGGGGGGAGGGGTTAAGGTGGGCAGAGATTGGGGGGGAGGGGTGAAGGAGGGCAGAGATTGGGGGGGAGGGGTGAAGGAGGGCAGAGATTGGGGGGAGGGGTTAAGGTGGGCAGAGATTGGGGGGAGGGTTAAGGTGGGCAGAGATTGGGGGGAGGGGTTAAGGTGGGCAGAGATTGGGGGGAGGGGTGAAGGAGGGCAGAGATTGGGGGGGAGGGGTGAAGGAGGGCAGAGATGGGGGAAGGGGGGTGAAGGAGGGCAGAGATTGGGGGGGGAGGGGTGAAGGAGGGCAGAGATGGGGGAAGGGGGGTGAAGGAGGGCCGAGATGGGGGGAGGGGTGAAGGAGGGCAGAGATGGGGGGAGGGCGGTGAAGGAGGGCAGAGATGGCGGGAGGGGTGAAGGAGGGCAGAGATGGGGGAGGGGTGAAGGAGGGCAGAGATGGGGGAGGGGTGAAGGAGGGCAGAGATGGGGGGAGGGGTGAAGGAGGGCAGAGATGGGGGGAGGGGTGAAGGAGGGCAGAGATGGGGGTGGGGTGAAGGAGGGCAGAGATTGGGGGGGAGGGGTGAAGGAGGGCAGAGATGGGGGGAGGGGTGAAGGAGGGCAGAGATGGGGGGAGGGGTGAAGGAGGGCAGAGATGGGGGGGTGAAGGAGGGCAGAGATGGGGGGAGGGTGAAGGAGGGCAGAGATGGGGGGGTGAAGGAGGGCAAAGATGGGGGGTGAAGGAGGGCAGAGATGGGGGGGTGAAGGAGTGCAGAGATGGGGGGGGGTGAAGGAGGGCAGAGATGGGGGATGAAGGAGGGCAAAGATGGGGGGTGAAGGAGGGCAGAGATGGGGGGGGTGAAGGAGGGCAGAGATGGGGGGGGGTGAAGGAGGGCAGAGATGGGGGGGGGTGAAGGAGGGCAGAGATGGGGGGGTGAAGGAGGGCAGAGATGGGGGGGGTGAAGGAGGGCAGAGATGGGGGGGGTGAAGGAGGGCAGAGATGGGGGGAGGGGGTGAAGGAGGGCAGAGATGGGGGGAGGGGTGAAGGAGGGCAGAGATGGGGGGAGGGGTGAAGGAGGGCAGAGATGGGGGAGGGGTGAAGGAGGGCAGAGATGGGGGGAGGGGTGAAGGAGGCAGAGATGGGGGAGGGGTGAAGGAGGGCAGAGATTGGGGGGAGGGGTGAAGGAGGGCAGAGATTGGGGGGGAGGGGTGAAGAGGAGGCAGAGATTGGGGGGAGGGGTGAAGGAGAGCAGAGATTGGGGTGAAGGAGGGCAGAGATGGGGGGTGAAGGAGGGCAGAGATGGGGGGTGAAGGAGGGCAGAGATGGGGGGTGATGGAGGGCAGAAATGGGGGTGATGGAGGGCAGAAATGGGGGGTGATGGAGGGCAGAAATGGGGGGGGACGGGTGGAGGGCAGAGATGGGGGGGTGAAGGTGGGCAGAGATGGGGGGTGAAGGAGGCAGAGATGGGGGGAGGGGTGAAGGAGGGCAGAGATGGGGGAAGGGGGTGAAGGAGGGCAGAGATGGGGGGAGGGGGGTGAAGGAGGGCAGAGATGGGGGGAGGGGTGAAGGAGGGCAGAGATGGGGGGAGGGGTGAAGGAGGGCAGAGATGGGGGGGTGAAGGAGGGCAGAGATGGGGGAGGGGGTGAAGGAGGGCAGAGATGGGGGAGGGGGGTGAAGGAGGGCAGAGATGGGGGGAGGGGTGAAGGAGGGCAGAGATGGGGGGAGGGGTGAAGGAGGGCAGAGATGGGGGGAGGGGTGAAGGAGGGCAGAGATGGGGGGAGGGGTGAAGGAGGGCAGAGATGGGGGGATGGTGAAGAGGGCAGAGATGGGGGGAGGGGTGAAGGAGGGCAGAGATGGGGGAGGGGTGAAGGAGGGCAGAGATGGGGGGAGGGGTGAAGGAGGGCAGAGATGGGGGGAGGGTGAAGGAGGGCAGAGATGGGGGAGGGTGAAGGAGGGCAGAGATGGGGGGAGGGGTGAAGGAGGGCAGAGATGGGGGGAGGGGTGAAGGAGGGCAGAGATGGGGGGGAGGGGTGAAGGAGGGCAGAGATGGGGGGAGGGGTGAAGGAGGGCAGAGATTGGGGGGGAGGGGTGAAGGAGGGCAGAGATTGGGGGGAGGGTGAAGGAGGGCAGAGATGGGGGGGAGGGGTGAAGGAGGGCAGAGATGGGGGAGGGGTGAAGGAGGGCAGAGATGGGGGAGGGGTGAAGGAGGGCAGAGATGGGGGGAGGGGGTGAAGGAGGGCAGAGATGGGGGAGGGGTGAAGGAGGGCAGAGATGGGGGAGGGGGGTGAAGGAGGGCAGAGATGGGGGAGGGGTGAAGGAGGGCAGAGATGGGGGGGTGAAGGAGGGCAGAGATGGGGGGAGGGTGAAGGAGGGCAGAGATGGGGGGGTGAAGGAGGGCAGAGATGGGGGGAGGGGTGAAGGAGGGCAGAGATGGGGGGAGGGGTGAAGGAGGGCAGAGATGGGGGGAGGGGTGAAGGAGGGCAGAGATGGGGGGAGGGGTGAAGGAGGCAGAGATTGGGGGAGGGGTGAAGGAGGGCAGAGATGGGGGGAGGGGTGAAGGAGGGCAGAGATGGGGGAGGGGTGAAGGAGGGCAGAGATGGGGGGAGGGGTGAAGGAGGGCAGAGATGGGGAGGGGTGAAGGAGGGCAGAGATGGGACGGGGAGGGGTGGAGGGCAGAGATGGGGGGTGGTGGAGGGCAGAGATGGGGGGGTGAAGGAGGGCAGAGATGGGGGGGTGAAGGAGGGCAGAGATGGGGGGGTGAAGGAGGGCAGAGATGGGGGAGGGGTGAAGGAGGGCAGAGGATTGGGGGGGGAGGGCAGAGATTGGAGGGGGAGGGCAGAGATTGGGGGGGAGGGGTGAAGGAGGGCGGAGATGGGGGGAGGGGTGAAGGAGGGCAGAGATGGGGGGAGGGGTGAAGGAGGGCAGAGATGGGGGGAGGGGTGGAGGAGGGCAGAGATTGGGGGGGAGGGGTGAAGGAGGGCAGAGATTGGGGGGGAGGGGTGAAGGAGGGCAGAGATTGGGGGGAGGGGTGAAGGAGAGCAGAGATTGGGGGGGGGAGGGGTGAAGGAGGGCAGAGATGGGGGAGGGGTGAAGGAGGGCAGAGATGGGGGGTGATGGAGGGCAGAGATGGGGGTGATGGAGGGCAGAAATGGGGGGTGAAGGAGGGCAGAAATGGGGGGGGGACGGGTGGAGGGCAGAGATGGGGGGGACGGGTGGAGGGCAGAGATGGGGGGTGAAGGGTGGGCAGAGATGGGGGGTGAAGGAGGGCAGAGATGGGGGGTGAAGGAGGGCAGAGATGGGGGGGTGAAGGAGGGCAGAGATGGGGGGAGGGGTGAAGGAGGGCAGAGATGGGGGGAGGGCGGTGAAGGAGGGCAGAGATGGGGGGAGGGCGGTGAAGGAGGGCAGAGATGGGGGAGGGGTGAAGGAGGGCAGAGATGGGGGGGAGGGGTGAAGGAGGGCAGAGATGGGGGGAGGGGTGAAGGAGGGCAGAGATGGGGGGAGGGGTGAAGGAGGGCAGAGATGGGGGGAGGGTGAAGGAGGGCAGAGATGGGGGGAGGGGTGAAGGAGGGCAGAGATGGGGGAGGGGTGAAGGAGGGCAGAGATTGGGGGGGAGGGGTGAAGGAGGGCAGAGATGGGGGGGAGGGGTGAAGGAGGGCAGAGATGGGGGGAGGGGTGAAGGAGGGCAGAGATGGGGGGAGGGGTGAAGGAGGGCAGAGATGGGGGGGTGAAGGAGGGCAGAGATGGGGGGGTGAAGGAGGGCAGAGATGGAGGGGGGTGAAGGAGGGCAGAGATGGGGGTGAAGGAGGGCAGAGATGGGGGTGAAGGAGGGCAGAGATGGGGGGAGGGGTGAAGGAGGGCAGAGATGGGGGGGGTGAAGGAGGGCAGAGATGGGGGCGGGTGAAGGAGGGCAGAGATGGGGGGGGTGAAGGAGGGCAGAGATGGGGGGGGGTGAAGGAGGGCAGAGATGGGGGAGGGGTGAAGGAGGGCAGAGATTGGGGGGAGGGCAGAGATTGGGGGGGGAGGGGTGAAGGAGGGCAGAGATGGGGGGAGGGTGAAGGAGGGCAGAGTTGGGGGCGGGGTGAAGGAGGGCAGAGATGGGGGGGAGGGGTGAAGGAGGGCAGAGATGGGGGGGAGGGGTGAAGGAGGGCAGAGATGGGGGGAGGGTGAAGGAGGGCAGAGATGGGGGAGGGGTGAAGGAGGGCAGAGATGGGGGGAGGGTGAAGGAGGGCAGAGATGGGGGGAGGGGTGAAGGAGGGCAGAGATGGGGGGATGGGTGAAGGAGGGCAGAGATGGGGGGAGGGGTGAAGGAGGGCAGAGATTGGGGGGGAGGGGTGAAGGAGGGAGAGATTGGGGGGAGGGGTGAAGGAGGGCAGAGATTGGGGGGGAGGGGTGAAGGAGGGCAGAGATGGGGGGAGGGGTGAAGGAGGGCAGAGATGGGGGGAGGGGTGAAGGAGGCAGAGATGGGGGGAGGGGTGAAGGAGGGCAGAGATGGGGGAGGGGTGAAGGAGGGCAGAGATGGGGGGAGGGGTGAAGGAGGGCAGAGATGGGGGGAGGGGGTGAAGGAGGGCAGAGATGGGGGGAGGGGGTGAAGGAGGGCAGAGATGGGGGGGGTGAAGGAGGGCAGAGATGGGGGGAGGGGTGAAGGAGGGCAGAGATGGGGGGGGGTGAAGGAGGGCAGAGATGGGGGGAGGGGTGAAGGAGGGCAGAGATGGGGGGAGGGGTGAAGGAGGCAGAGATTGGGGGGGAGGGGTGAAGGAGGGCAGAGATGGGGGGAGGGGTGAAGGAGGGCAGAGATTGGGGGGGAGGGTGAAGGAGGGCAGAGATGGGGGGAGGGGTGAAGGAGGGCAGAGATGGGGGAGGGGTGAAGGAGGGCAGAGATGGGGGAGGGTGAAGGAGGGCAGAGATGGGGACGGGGAGGGGTGGAGGGCAGAGATGGGGGGGTGGTGGAGGGCAGAGATGGGGGGGTGAAGGAGGGCAGAGATGGGGGGGTGAAGGAGGGCAGAGATGGGGGGGTGAAGGAGGGCAGAGATGGGGGGAGGGGTGAAGGAGGGCAGAGATTGGGGGGGAGGGCAGAGATTGGGGGGGGAGGGCAGAGATTGGGGGGAGGGGTGAAGGAGGGCGGAGATGGGGGAGGGGTGAAGGAGGGCAGAGATGGGGGGAGGGGTGAAGGAGGGCAGAGATTGGGGGGGAGGGGTGAAGGAGGGCAGAGATTGGGGGGGAGGGGTGAAGGAGGGCAGAGATTGGGGGGAGGGGTGAAGGAGGGCAGAGATGGGGGGTGATGGAGGGCAGAGATGGGGGGTGATGGAGGGCAGAAATGGGGGGTGAAGGAGGGCAGAAATGGGGGGAGGGGACGGGGTGGAGGCAGAGATGGGGGGGACGGGTGGAGGGCAGAGATGGGGGGTGAAGGTGGGCAGAGATGGGGGGGTGAAGGAGGGCAGAGATGGGGGGGTGAAGGAGGGCAGAGATGGGGGGGGTGAAGGAGGGCAGAGATGGGGGGGAGGGGTGAAGGAGGGCAGAGATGGGGGGAGGGCGGTGAAGGAGGGCAGAGATGGGGGGAGGGCGGTGAAGGAGGCAGAGATGGGGGGAGGGGTGAAGGAGGGCAGAGATGGGGGGAGGGGTGAAGGAGGGCAGAGATGGGGGGAGGGGGTGAAGGAGGGCAGAGATGGGGGGAGGGTGAAGGAGGGCAGAGATGGGGGGAGGGGTGAAGGAGGGCAGAGATGGGGGGAGGGGTGAAGGAGGGCAGAGATGGGGGGAGGGGTGAAGGAGGGCAGAGATGGGGGAGGGGTGAAGGAGGGCAGAGATGGGGGAGGGGTGAAGGAGGGCAGAGATGGGGGGGAGGGGTGAAGGAGGGCAGAGATGGGGGGAGGGGTGAAGGAGGGCAGAGATGGGGGAGGGGTGAAGGAGGGCAGAGATGGGGGGGTGAAGGAGGGCAGAGATGGGGGGTGAAGAGGGCAGAGATGGGGGGGTGAAGGAGGGCAGAGATGGGGGGGTGAAGGAGGGCAGAGATGGGGGGTGAAGGAGGGCAGAGATGGGGGGAGGGGTGAAGGAGGGCAGAGATGGGGGGGGGTGAAGGAGGGCAGAGATGGGGGGGGGTGAAGGAGGGCAGAGATGGGGGGGGGTGAAGGAGGGCAGAGATGGGGGGGTGAAGGAGGGCAGAGATGGGGGGGGGTGAAGGAGGGCAGAGATGGGGGGAGGGGTGAAGGGAGGGCAGAGATTGGGGGGGAGGCAGAGATTGGGGGGAGGGGTGAAGGAGGCAGAGATGGGGGAGGGGTGAAGGAGGGCAGAGTTGGGGGGCGGGTGAAGGAGGGCAGAGATGGGGGGGAGGGGTGAAGGAGGGCAGAGATGGGGGGGAGGGGTGAAGGAGGGCAGAGATGGGGGAGGGCGGTGAAGGAGGGCAGAGCATGGGGGAGGGTGAAGGAGGGCAGAGATGGGGGGAGGGGTGAAGGAGGGCAGAGATGGGGAGGGAGGGTGAAGGAGGGCAGAGATGGGGGGAGGGGTGAAGGAGGGCAGAGATGGGGGAGGGGTGAAGGAGGGCAGAGATGGGGGAGGGGTGAAGGAGGGCAGAGATGGGGGTGGGGTGAAGGAGGGCAGAGATTGGGGGGGAGGGGTGAAGGAGGGCAGAGATTGGGGGGAGGGGTGAAGGAGGGCAGAGATGGGGGGGGAGGGGTGAAGGAGGGCAGAGATGGGGGGAGGGGTGAAGGAGGGCAGAGATGGGGGGGTGAAGGAGGGCAGAGATGGGGGGGTGAAGGAGGGCAGAGATGGGGGGGTGAAGGAGGGCAGAGATGGGGGGGTGAAGGAGGGCAGAGATGGGGGGGTGAAGGAGGGCAGAGATGGGGGGTGAAGGAGGCAGAGATGGGGGGTGAAGGAGGGCAGAGATTGGAGGGCAGGAGGGGGTGAAGGAGGGCAGAGAGGGGGGGGTGAAGGAGGGCAGAGATGGGGGGGGGGTGAAGGAGGGCAGAGATGGGGGGGGGTGAAGGAGGGCAGAGATGGGGGGAGGGGTGAAGGAGGGCAGAGTTGGGGGGAGGGGTGAAGGAGGGCAGAGATGGGGGGAGGGGTGAAGGAGGGCAGAGATTGGGGGAGGGGTGGAGGAGGGCAGAGATTGGGGGGGAGGGGTATGGGGGGGAGGGGTGAAGGAGGGCAGAGATTGGGGGGGAGGGGTGAAGGAGGGCAGAGATTGGGGGGAGGGGTGAAGGAGGGCAGAGACGGGGGGAGGGGGTGAAGGAGGGCAGAGATGGGGGGAGGCGTGAAGGAGGGCAGAGATGGGGGGAGGGGTGAAGGAGGGCAGAGATGGGGGGAGGGGTGAAGGAGGGCAGAGATGGGGGGAGGGGGGTGAAGGAGGGCAGAGATGGGGGGAGGGGTGAAGGAGGGCAGAGATGGGGGAGGGGTGAAGGAGGGCAGAGATGGGGGTGGGGTGAAGGAGGGCAGAGATTGGGGGGGAGGGGTGAAGGAGGGCAGAGATGGGGGGGGAGGGGTGAAGGAGGGCAGAGATGGGGGGAGGGGTGAAGGAGGGCAGAGATGGGGGGGTGAAGGAGGGCAGAGATGGGGGGGTGAAGGAGTGCAGAGATGGGGGGGGGTGAAGGAGGGCAGAGATGGGGGGGTGAAGGAGGGCAGAGATGGGGGGTGAAGGAGGGCAGAGATGGGGGGAGGGGTGAAGGAGGGCAGAGATGGGGGGAGGGGTGAAGGAGGGCAGAGATGGGGGGGGTGAAGGAGGGCAGAGATGGGGGGGGTGAAGGAGGGCAGAGATGGGGGGGGTGAAGGAGGGCAGAGATGGGGGGGGTGAAGGAGGGCAGAGATGGGGGGGGTGAAGGAGGGCAGAGATGGGGGGAGGGGTGAAGGAGGGCAGAGATTGGGGGGGAGGGCAGAGATTGGGGGGGGAGGGGTGAAGTAGGGCAGAGATGGGGGGAGGGGTGAAGGAGGGCAGAGTTGGGGGGAGGGGTGGAGGAGGGCAGAGATTGGGGGGGAGGGGTGAAGGAGGGCAGAGATTGGGGGGGAGGGGTGAAGGAGAGCAGAGATTGGGGGGGGAGGGGTGAAGGAGGGCAGAGATGGGGGGAGGGGTGAAGGAGGGCAGAGATGGGGGGAGGGGTGAAGGAGGGCAGAGATGGGGGGAGGGGTGAAGGAGGGCAGAGATGGGGGGAGGGGGGTGAAGGAGGGCAGAGATGGGGGGAGGGGTGAAGGAGGGCAGAGATGGGGGGAGGGGTGAAGGAGGGCAGAGATGGGGGGAGGGTGAAGGAGGGCAGAGATGGGGGGAGGGGTGAAGGAGGGCAGAGATGGGGGGAGGGGTGAAGGAGGGCAGAGATGGGGGGAGGGGTGAAGGAGGGCAGAGATGGGGGGAGGGGTGAAGGAGGGCAGAGATGGGGGGAGGGGTGAAGGAGGGCAGAGATTGGGGGGAGGGGTGAAGGAGGGCAGAGATGGGGGGAGGGGTGAAGGAGGGCAGAGATGGGGGGAGGGGTGAAGGAGGGCAGAGATGGGGGAGGGGTGAAGGAGGGCAGAGATGGGGGGAGGGGTGAAGGAGGGCAGAGATGGGGGAGGGGTGAAGGAGGGCAGAGATGGGGGGGGGACGGGTGGAGGGCAGAGATGGGGGGGTGAAGGAGGGCAGAGATGGGGGGGTGAAGGAGGGCGGAGATGGGGGGAGGGGTGAAGGAGGCGGAGATGGGGGAGGGGTGAAGGAGGGCAGAGATGGGGGAGGGGTGAAGGAGGGCAGAGATGGGGGGAGGGGTGAAGGAGGGCAGAGATGGGGGGAGGGGTGAAGGAGGGCAGAGATGGGGGGGGAGGGGTGGAGGAGGGCAGAGATTGGGGGGGAGGGGTGAAGGAGGGCAGAGATTGGGGGGGAGGGGTGAAGGAGGGCAGAGATGGGGGGAGGGGTGAAGGAGGGCAGAGATGGGAGGGGTGAAGGAGGGCAGAGATGGGGGGAGGGGTGAAGGAGGGCAGAGATGGGGGGTGATGGAGGGCAGAAATGGGGGGGTGAAGGAGGGCAGAAATGGGGGGGGACGGGTGGAGGGCAGAGATGGGGGGGAGGGGTGAAGGAGGGCAGAGATGGGGGGGGAGGGGTGAAGGAGGGCAGAGATGGGGGGAGGGGTGAAGGAGGGCAGAGATGGGGGGAGGGGGGTGAAGGAGGGCAGAGATGGGGGGAGGGGGGTGAAGGAGGGCAGAGATGGGGGGGAGGGGGGTGAAGGAGGGCAGAGATGGGGGGAGGGGTGAAGGAGGGCAGAGATGGGGGGAGGGGGGTGAAGGAGGGCAGAGATGGGGGGAGGGGTGAAGGAGGGCAGAGATGGGGGAGGGGTGAAGGAGGGCAGAGATGGGGGGAGGGGTGAAGGAGGGCAGAGATGGGGGAGGGGTGAAGGAGGGCAGAGATGGGGGAGGGGTGAAGTAGGGCAGAGATGGGGGGGGGACGGGTGGAGGGCAGAGATGGGGGGGTGAAGGAGGGCAGAGATGGGGGGGTGAAGGAGGGCAGAGATGGGGAGGTGAAGGAGGGCAGAGATGGGGGGGTGAAGGAGGGCAGAGATGGGGGGGTGAAGGAGAGCAGAGATGGGGGGGTGAAGGAGGGCAGAGATGGGGGGAGGGGTGAAGGAGGGCAGAGATTGGGGGGGAGGGCAGAGATTGGGGGGGAGGGGTGAAGGAGGGCAGAAATGGGGACGGGTGGAGGGCAGAGATGGGGGGGTGAAGGAGGGCGGAGATGGGGGGAGGGGTGAAGGAGGGCAGAGATGGGGGGAGGGGTGAAGGAGGGCAGAGATGGGGGGAGGGGTGAAGGAGGGCAGAGATGGGGGGAGGGGTGAAGGAGGGCAGAAATGGGGGGAGGGGTGAAGGAGGGCAGAGATGGGGGGAGGGGTGTGAAGGAGGGCAGAGATGGGGGGAGGGGTGAAGGAGGGCAGAGATGGGGGGAGGGGTGAAGGAGGGCAGAGATGGGGGGGAGGGGTGAAGGAGGGCCGAGATGGGGGGAGGGGTGAAGGAGGGCAGAGATGGGGGGAGGGGGGTGAAGGAGGGCAGAGATGGGGGGAGGGGTGAAGGAGGGCAGAGATGGGGGGAGGGGTGAAGGAGGGCAGAGATGGGGGGAGGGGTGAAGGAGGGCAGAGATGGGGGGAGGGGTGAAGGAGGGCAGAGATGGGGGGAGGGGTGAAGGAGGGCAGAGATGGGGGGAGGGGTGAAGGAGGGCAGAGATGGGGGGAGGGCGGTGAAGGAGGGCAGAGATGGGGGGAGGGGTGAAGGAGGGCAGAGATGGGGGGAGGGGGGTGAAGGAGGGCAGAGATGGGGGGAGGGGTGAAGGAGGGCAGAGATGGGGGGAGGGGTGAAGGAGGGCAGAGATGGGGGGAGGGGGGTGAAGGAGGGCAGAGATGGGGGGAGGGGTGAAGACGGGCAGAGATGGGGGGAGGGGTGAAGGAGGGCAGAGATGGGGGGAGGGGTGAAGGAGGGCAGAGATGGGGGGAGGGGTGAAGGAGGGCAGAGATGGGGGGAGGGGTGAAGGAGGGCAGAGATGGGGGGAGGGGTGAAGGAGGGCAGAGATGGGGTGGGGTGAAGGAGGGCAGAGATTGGGGGGGAGGGGTGAAGGAGGGCAGAGATGGGGGGAGGGGTGAAGGAGGGCAGAGATGGGGGGAGGGGTGAAGGAGGGCAGAAATGGGGGGGGGTGAAGGAGTGCAGAGATGGGGGGGGTGAAGGAGGGCAGAGATGGGGGGGTGAAGGAGTGCAGAGATGGGGGGGGTGAAGGAGGGCAGAGATGGGGGGGTGAAGGAGGGCAGAGATGGGGGGGTGAAGGAGGGCAGAGATGGGGGGGTGAAGGAGGCAGAGATGGGGGGGTGAAGGAGGGCAGAGATGGGGGGGGTGAAGGAGGGCAGAGATGGGGGGGGTGAAGGAGGGGAGAGATGGGGGGGGTGAAGGAGGGGAGAGATGGGGGGAGGGGTGAAGGAGGGCAGAGATGGGGGGAGGGGTGAAGGAGGGCAGAGATGGGGGGAGGGGTGAAGGAGGGCATAGATTGGGGGGGGGTGAAGGAGGGCAGAGATTGGGGGGGAGGGGTGAAGGAGGGCAGAGATGGGGGGGGAGGGGTGGAGGAGGGCAGAGATTGGGGGGAGGGGTGAAGGAGGGCAGAGATTGGGGGGGAGGGGTGAAGGAGGGCATAGATTGGGGGGGGGGGGTGAAGGAGGGCAGAGATTGGGGGGGAGGGGTGAAGGAGGGCAGAGATGGGGGGTGATGGAGGGCAGAGATGGGGGGTGATGGAGGGCAGAAATGGGGGGGGGACGGGTGGAGGGCAGAGATGGGGGGGAGGGTTGAAGGAGGGCAGAGATGGGGGAAGGGGGGTGAAGGAGGGCCGAGATGGGGGGAGGGGTGAAGGAGGGCAGAGATGGGGGGAGGGGGGTGAAGGAGGGCAGAGATGGGGGGAGGGGTGAAGGAGGGCAGAGATGGGGGGAGGGGGGTGAAGGAGGGCAGAGATGGGGGGAGGGGTGAAGGAGGGCAGAGATGGGGGGAGGGGTGAAGGAGGCCAGAGATGGGGGGTGAAGGAGGGCAGAGATGGGGGGGAGGGGTGAAGGAGGGCAGAGATGGGGGAAGGGGGGTGAAGGAGGGCCGAGATGGGGGGAGGGGTGAAGGAGGGCAGAGATGGGGGGAGGGGGGTGAAGGAGGGCAGAGATGGGGGGAGGGGGGGTGAAGGAGGGCAGAGATGGGGGGAGGGGTGAAGGAGGGCAGAGATGGGGGGAGGGGGTGAAGGAGGGCAGAGATGGGGGGAGGGGTGAAGGAGGGCAGAGATGGGGGGAGGGGTGAAGGAGGGCAGAGATGGGGGGGTGAAGGAGGGCAGAGATGGGGGGAGGGGTGAAGGAGGGCAGAGATGGGGGGAGGGGTGAAGGAGGGCAGAGATGGGGGGGAGGGGGTGAAGGAGGGCAGAGATGGGGGGAGGGGTGAAGGAGGGCAGAGATGGGGGGAGGGGTGAAGGAGGGCAGAGATGGGGGGAGGGGTGAAGGAGGGCAGAGATGGGGGGAGGGGTGAAGGAGGGCAGAGATTGGGGGGGAGGGGTGAAGGAGGGCAGAGATGGGGGGTGATGGAGGGCAGAAATGGGGGGAGGTGTGAAGGAGGGCAGAGATGGGGAGGGGTGAAGGAGGGCAGAGATGGGGGGAGGGGTGAAGGAGGGCAGAGATGGGGGGAGGGGTGAAGGAGGGCAGAGATGGGGGGGAGGGGTGAAGGAGGGCAGAGATGGGGGGGAGGGGTGAAGGAGGGCAGAGATGGGGGGAGGGGTGAAGGAGGGCAGAGATGGGGGGAGGGGTGAAGGAGGGCAGAGATGGGGGGAGGGGTGAAGGAGGGCAGAGATTGGGGGGGAGGGGTGAAGGAGGGCAGAGATGGGGGGAGGGGTGAAGGAGGGCAGAGATGGGGGGAGGGGTGAAGGAGGGCAGAGATGGGGGGAGGGGTGAAGGAGGGCAGAGATGGGGGGGGGTGAAGGAGGGCAGAGATGGGGGGAGGGGTGAAGGAGGGCAGAGATGGGGGGGGAGGGGTGAAGGAGGGCAGAGATGGGGGGGAGGGGTGAAGGAGGGCAGAGATGGGGGGAGGGGTGAAGGAGGGCAGAGATAGGGGGGGTGAAGGAGGGCAGAGATAGGGGGGAGGGGTGAAGGAGGGCAGAGATGGGGGGGTGAAGGAGGGCAGAGATGGGGGGAGGGGTGAAGGAGGGCAGAGATGGGGGGGGTGAAGGAGGGCAGAGATGGGGGGAGGGGTGAAGGAGGGCAGAGATGGGGGGAGGGGTGAAGGAGGGCAGAGATGGGGGGAGGGGTGAAGGAGGGCAGAGATGGGGGGGTGAAGGAGGGCAGAGATGGGGGGAGGGGTGAAGGAGGGCAGAGATGGGGGGAGGGGTGAAGGAGGGCAGAGATGGGGGGGGAGGGGTGAAGGAGGGCAGAGATGGGGGGAGGGGTGAAGGAGGGCAGAGATGGGGGGAGGGGTGAAGGAGGGCAGAGATGGGGGGAGGGGTGAAGGAGGGCAGAGATGGGGGGGAGGGGTGAAGGAGGGCAGAGATGGGGGGAGGGGTGAAGGAGGGCAGAGATGGGGGGGGGGAGGGGTGAAGGAGGGCAGAGATGGGGGGGAGGGGTGAAGGAGGGCAGAGATGGGGGGGAGGGGTGAAGGAGGGCAGAGATGGGGGGGAGGGGTGAAGGAGGGCAGAGATGGGGGGGAGGGGTGAAGGAGGGCAGA
The DNA here is from genome assembly GCF_035084215.1 of Heptranchias perlo. Lineage (NCBI taxonomy): Eukaryota > Metazoa > Chordata > Chondrichthyes > Hexanchiformes > Hexanchidae > Heptranchias > Heptranchias perlo. The sequence goes on along the minus strand of NC_090341.1, from coordinate 467,319 downwards.
GATGGGGGGAGGGGTGAAGGAGGGCAGAGATGGGGGGGGTGAAGGAGGGCAGAGATGGGGGGGGTGAAGGAGGGCAGAGATGGGGGGGGGGTGGGGCTGGAGGAGGTTACAGAGATCGGGAGGGGCGAGGCCATGGAGGGATTTGAAAGCATGGATCAGAATTTTAAAAGAAAGGCGTTCCCGACCTCGGAGCCAACGAAGGACAGCGAGCACAGGGGTGATGGATGAACGGGATTTGGTGCGAGTTCGGATACGGGCAGCAGAGTTTTGGGTGAGGTCAACTTTATGGAGGGTGGAAGATGGGAGGCCGGCCAAGAGAGGATTGGAATAGTCCAGTCTCGAGGTAACAAAGGCATGAATGAGGGTTTCAGCAGCAGATGCACTGAGGCAGGGGTGGGGACAGGTGATATTCGACTTGGGATGCTGAGCCAGGAAGGGAGGGATAACAAAAGCTTGGTTAAAGGGATGGGTCATCAGAAGGTTTATGTCGAGAGCGGCAGAGGGGTTTGGGGAGGGAGTTCCAGAGTAGGACGGAGGCAGATGAGAAGTCTTTGTCACCAGTGGTGTAGAGATGGGAGGGGTAATACACAGAAGACAGGCATCAGGAATTGAAAGTTTGGGAGGGATACAGGGCTAGATGCAGAGTGAAGGTGGGTTGAGGCTATGGAGGGATTTATAGACCAAAACAAGGATTTTGAATTTGATGTGTGAGGGAATGGGGAGCCAGTATAGCTCAGTGAGGAGAGGTGATAGATGAGCAGAACAGGATACCTACAGCAGATGTTTGGACATGTTTATGGAAGTGGAGAATGGGAAGCCAGAAAGATGAATGTTAGAGTAGGTGACTCTGGAAAAATACACTGGTGCAAAAAGTAATAAAAAATGGAATGTTAGCCTTTATCTCAAGTGGATTGGAATTCAAAAGTCAGGAATTACATAGAAATAACAGCATAGAAACAGGCCATTCGGCCCAACAAGTCTATGCCGGTGTTTAAGCTCCACATGAGTCTCCTCCCACCCTACTTCATCTCACCTGATCAGCATGTCCTTCTTTTCTCCCTCATGCACTTATCTAGCTTCCCTTAAAATTAAATTAAACATTACTTTAGGACTCTTTGCGGACAATTGATTAAAGATTACTTTGGAACACTGAGGCTGAAGTCATGCTTCAATGGTACAGAGCCTGGTCAAACCCCATCTGGAGACTGTGTTCAGTTCTGGGCACCGCACCTCAGGAAGGATATATTGGCCTTGGAGGGGGTGCAGTGCAGATTCACCAGAATGATACTGGGGCTTAAAGGGTTAAATTACGAGGACAGGTTGCATAAACTTGGCTTGTTTTCCCTTGAGTTTAGAAGATTGAGGGATGATCAAGGTGTTAGAGAGAAACTATTTCCTCACATCACTGGAATAATGATTGGCATAAAAACTCATGTAATCTGCTGCATGATTAGAAATGAGAATTCTGGCTGAAAGTTAGCGGCAACAGTCAGGGGAATGGTGCTTGGTTCAATCAGTTGATTATCAACTTATTTCCCTGGATTTCTCAGTTTTTGATAGTTTATCACATGAGCTGCTGGCACAATCAGCAAACAAGGAATCAGGCAGGACACAGGACAACTTGCCACAATTTCAGACTCTGCAAGCCCTTCTCAATGAAATTGAGATCAGGAGACACAGACCGCTGGATGTCCATGGCCAAAGATGTCACTTGTGCCACATGGAGCGCTGCAGACCAGTGCCATAAGAAGTTCAATGACTTGGCCAGAGCAGTCAAGATAACTAACTGGCCACTCTCTCTTCCTTGGACACCATGTGAACAAACAGTTCAGCCCTTTTATCCTGCTCTTTGAAAAAGCTATTCAATTAGTCCCAATCTCCCACTTTTTCTCCCTTACCCAGCAAATTTTTCCTTGGACACCTAAATCTCTTTGCTCCTCCACAGTTCCTCATCTCTCACCATTACGAAAATATTCTGATTTGTCTTTCTCCGATTCAAACTGGATAACCTCATATTTCCCCACATTGAATTCCATTTGCCATTGTTTTGCCCACTCACTTAATCTGTCTATGTACCTTTGTAACTTCCTCTCCCCATCTACACAACTTATTGTGTCTCCCAAATTAATGTCATCTGCAAACTTCTCTCTAGTCTTTCATCCAAGTCAATGATATATATGGTGAAAAGCTGAGATCCCAGTACAGATCTGTGGGGAACACCACTTGTCACATCCCACCAATCAGAGAATGAATCCCTTAACCTTACTATCTGTCTCCTACCTCCTAACTGATTAGCGACCCATGTCACAAGACTGGCTGGGACTGGCCTGTTTCCATGTTGTAATTCCTAGGTACCATAAGGTGGTTGAATTAATTTCTGGCTAAATTCTTTTCACCAATGGAGAACGTCAGTATCCGACTGTGACGGAAGGTGGCAGTGAACAAAGATTTATTCGGCAGAGCGAGCGATCACCAGCGAAGGACAAATTGCATATTTTTGCAGTTACAATCTGTGTTTAAAGTGAACTACTTTTAAAACTCACAACCATCATACTGAAATTCAATAAAACAGCCAGATGAAGGAAAACAAAAATATAAAATTCACAGAATTCTAATTGTTCAGCAACTGTGAAATTAAACTTTTCAAAACTTCCTTATGACACAGTCACCTTAGCATCAGGGAATGACCCATCATATCATTGGTGTAGCAATCAAACAGTCTTCACACTCCTGCTAGATCTCTAATATAAATAGCTCAGTGGACAGTAAACTCACAAACTCAATGTTTACAGAACTCTACATTCTATTTCAAGCTGATTAAAATATTAATTTTAACATTCCACAGATTTATGTACAATTTAAGCTATTGACCAGAACATAAAAGCATATTTCTATCAATTTTCCTTTTCATACTTTGCGTAACTTCGTAAGCAGTGTTTAAAAAAAAATGATGTTTGGACTATTTACATCAAACAAATAAAGGAATAGGAGATGCAGTAAGGTGCAATGGCCCACAGTCTCCGCAGGGAGCAGAGCACAATTCACCCTGGGGCTGGTGATTGTCGACACTGAACTTAGAAAAACACACGCTCCAGAACTAGCCACACCTCTAGCCAAGCTGTTCCAGTACAGCTACAACACTGGCATCTACCCGACAATGTGGAAAATTGCCCAGGTATGTTCTGTCCACAAAAAGCAGGACAAATTCAATCCGGCCAATTACCACCTCATCAGTCAACTCTCAATCATCAGCAAAATGATGGAAGGTGTAGTCGACAGTGCTATCAAGTGGCACTTACTCACCAATAACCTGCTCTGCTCACCGATGCTCAGTTTGGGTTTCGCCAGGACCACTCGGCTCCAGACTTCATTACAGCCTTGGTCCAAACATGGACAAAAGAGCTGAATTCCAGAGGTGAGGTGAGAGTGACTGCACTTGACATCGAGGCAGCATTTGACCAAGTGTGGCATCAACGAGCCCTAGTAAAATTGAAGTCAATGGGAATTGGGGAAAAACTCTTCAGTAGCACAAAGGAAGATGGTAGTGGTTGTTAAAGGCCAATCATCTCAGTCCCAGGACGTCACTGCAGGAGTTCCTCAGGGCAAAAGTGGGGATGTTCGCTGAAGACTGCAAAGTGTTCAGTTCCATTCGCAACCACTCCGATAATGAAGCAGTCCGTGCCCGCATGCAGCAAGACCTGGACAACATCCAGGCTTGGGCTGATAAGTGGCAAGTAACATTCACGCCAAACAAGTGCCAGGCAATGACCATCTCCAACAAGAGAGAGTCTAACCACCTCCCCTTGACATTCAACGGCATTACCATTGCTGAATCCCCCACCATTAACATCCTGGGGGTCATTATTGACCAGAAACTTAACTGGACCAGCCACATAAATACTGTGGCTACAAGAGCAGGTCAGAGGCTGGGTTTTCTGCGGCGAGTGACTCACCGCCTGACTCCCCAAAGCCTTTCCACCATCTTCAAGGCACAAGTCAGGAATGTGATAGAATACTCTCCACTTGCCTGAATGAGTGCAGCTCCAACAACACTCAAGAAGCTCAACACCATCCAGGTCAAAGCAGCCCGCTTGATTGGCACCCCATCCACCACCCTAAACATTCACTCCCTTCACCACTGGCGCACCGTGACTGCAGCAACTCGCCAAGGCTTCTTCACGGAAGACACTACAAAAACCTCCCAGAAATACTAGAGAACCAAGGGTCTGGCGAGAATGAAGAACTGAAGGAAATTAGTGTTAGTAAAAAAATTGTACTTGAGAAATTAATGGGACTGAAAGTCGATAAATCCCAAGGACCTGATGATCTACATCCCAGGGTTTTGAAAGAGGTGGCTGTAGAGGTAGTGAATGCATTGGTTGTCATCTTCCAAAATTCTATAGATTCTGGGTGGGAATGTGAGTTGTGAGGAGGATGCAAAGAGGCTTCAAGTGGATATGGCAGATAGAATATAATGTGGAAAAATGTGAAGTTATCCACTTTGGTAGGAAAAACAGTAAGAGCGATTATTTTTATGGTAAGAGATTGGGAAATGTTGATGTTAAAAGGGACCTGGGTGTCCTTGTACTTGCGTCACTGAAAGCTAACATGCAGGTGCAGCAAGCAATTAGGAAAGCAAAAGGGATGTTGGCCTTTTTTACAAGAGGATTTGAGTACAGGAGTAAAGATGTCTTACTGCAATTATATAGGGCCTTGGTGAGACCGCACTTGGAGTATTGTGTACAATTTTGGTTTCTTTACCTAAGAAAGGATATACTTGCCATAGAGGGAGTGCAACGAAAGTTCATCAGACTGATTCCTGGGATGGCAGGATTGTCGTATTAGGAAAGATTGAGTAGACTAGGCCTGAATTCTCCAGAGTTTAGAAGAATGAGAGGTGATCTCATTGAAACATACAAAATTCTTACAGGGCTCGACAGGGTAGATGCAGGAAGGATGTTTCCCCTGGCTGGAGAATCTAGAACCAGGGGTCACAATCTCACAATAAGCTGTAGGCCATTTAGGACTGAGAGGAGGAGAAATTTCTTCACTCAGAGGGTGGTGAATCTTTGGAATTCTCTACCCCAGAGGGCTGTGGAGGCTCAGTCATTGAGTACATTCAAAACAGAGATCATTAGATTTCTCGATATTAAAGGCAACAAGGGATATGGGGATGGTTCAGGTAAATGGCATTGAGGTAAAAGATCAGCCATGATCTTGTTGAATGGCGGAGCAGGCTCGAGGGGCCGGATGGTCTACTTCTACTGCTATTTCTTATGTTCTTCGACAGCACCTCCCAAACCTACGACCTCTACCACCTAGAAGGACAAGGGCAGCAGGCACATGGGAACGCCACTACCTGCACGTTCCCCTCCAAGTCACACACCATCCCGACTTGGAAATATATCGCTGTTCCTTCATCGTCGCTGGGTCAAAATCCTGGAACTCCCTTCCTAACAGCACTGTGGGAGAACCGTCACCACATGGACTGCAGCGGTTCAAGAAGGCGGCTCACCACCACCTTATCAAGGGCAATTAGGGATGGGCAATAAATGCCGGCCTCGCCAGTGACGCCCACATCCCATGAACGAATAATTAAAAAAAAACAATGAAAGTATCAGCTGGGAGTGAGAGAGGCTTCAAAGAATTGTATAGAATATACAGCAGAGCAACAGGCAATTTGGCCCAACTAGTCCATGCCAGTGTTTATGCTCCACACGAGCCTCCGGAATGGACTTGGCCCAGTTACTCCCTTGATTTTGTTTCTTTTTCTCTTAATTTATCTAAAACCAGAAGAAGCATTCTCACTAGAATTTTATTTCTTTACCTGTGAAGATTGGGAAATCTGGTGCTAATGGTGCTTCAGGAGAAATGGAGTCTGGAGCAATGGTGCTCGTTTCTGGGTCCAGTTGTGGATCCTTTCACTACTGGGCTTTCTGGCTGCTACAGATACTTTTAAAAGTTCTACTGAAACTCCTGACAAGTTTTGTGCATTTCACTATTTCACAAAGGTGAAATTTTATTCAAACTGAACACGAACCTGAAACTAATAATGCAAAGAATGCAGATTAAATAACTTAGATGTCAGCTTGGCTCAGTGGTAGCACTCTTACCACCACCACCCCCCCAACTCCGGTATCCCGGTCTCCCACCCTCCCCCCAGTCCCCCACCCTCTCCCCTTCCCTCTTCTCCAGTGCCAGTCTCCCTCCCTCCCCCAGTCCGTCCGTCCGTCCGTCCCTCCCTCCCTTCCCCAGTCCCCCTCCAAGGGATGTTAACCAGTTCTACATTTGCAGACACCACTTTCAGTCTCCACAGCAAGCAGCAGAACATCCATTTTCCTTTTTTGGAGAACAAGAGTAGGTGGTAGGCCCATCGTGTTGGCCATTCATGAGCAGAGAGGAGTTAAAAGACACTCGAACATCTCCGTAGTTCGTAATCACACAACAATCAGCATGAATAACATTAAATATTGAACAGCTGACAGGAGAGAGCAGCGATCGCTGGGGGGCTGTAACTAACAATGTCTCTCTCCAGTTATATACAAGACAGAGACACATTCTCTGGCTGACGAGAAGCATTTGGAGCAATGAAACAAACGGCCCATATTAACGGTGCTAACTCGTCACACACCACTTTAACATAAACCAAAGGTAAAATGTATTGAGTTCTTCTTTGTGTCAGGCATTCTCATTTCCATAGTCCTCATACTGTATTATGCTTAGAGGGAGATTCTGCATCAGTCCTGGCTGTGAAGTATAGTCACATTGCTGCTTTTAATGGGCAAACTGCTGATAAAATGCAACCTTGAGCCTCTCAATGTGGTGGCAGAGTTTGATTGCAGGTCCCAGTTTGAGCTCCATACATTCCTGGACAGTGGGGAGAGTGAGTAGCAGAAGAGCCTGCCCATCGATTTCCTGACAAGATAAGTGCATAATATTAAGCCACATCTTCATAAAACCAAATTAAGCTGCACCCTGACCCCAGTGAGATACACTGCTAAATGTTGGTGAATTTGGTCCCGAGCAAATTTATACACTAAACCTTCCATTAAAATATCCAATTGAACCCTCAGGAACCAGCAGAGTCGAGCTCATTACAGATACACAGTTTCTGTCACTGGCCCAATGGCCATATTCAATGTACATGGAAACCCTCTTCTGCACAAATGTTTGAAATTTGCTTTGATTTTACTGAAGTTGATGACACACTGGAAGCCCTTACATTAACCCCTCGATGTGTTACCACTGACAGTCTAACCGATGAGGTGATCTTTATACAAATGACTTCTGCATCAGATTAGAATCTCACGGAAATAAATCGGATTTGATACGAACACTATAAACAGTTATTGTCAGTAGATGCGTTGACTGGTTCCTCACTCCAAATGCAGAATATAACCCACCACATAAACCTTTGTGTTGCACTGCTTCTTGTCCATATACGGGTTGCTGGTAGATGTTTGTTTCCTCTTTTAGCTGCAGGCGCTCTCTCCTGGCTTACCACATCTCTCTCTAATTATTTTTCAATATGCAGAATGAAAGAACAAGCTGCCTTGTTAGGGGTTCAGGAGTGGTCATTGTCTGGTTTGTGCTAACACTCCCTACACACACGTTGCATCACTGATGCTAAAGATAGCGCAGAGGAAAACAGCTGACTGATACCTGATCACGGAACAGCCTGGACAACGGAGCACAGTCTGTGGACTTGATAAACCGGACTACATCAGCAACACTCCATGCCAACGGATTACTCTCCAGTTGCAACTTCAACTCCATCATTTCCTGTTCAGAGAAGAGTTGGGACTAAAAAATATACAACATATGGAATCTTAAAAAGAACAGGAAAGGCCATGCAGCCTGTTCCACCCACAGACACAGACAATTTCCCCATCACGGACCTGAAATTTAAAATTCTCTTCCTTGTTTTCAAATCCCTCCATGGCCTCGCCCCTCCCTATCTCTGTAACCTCCTCCAGCCCTACAACCCTCCGAGATCTCTGCGCTCCTCCAATTCTGGCCTCTTGCACTTCCCCGATTTGCAGCCGTGCCTTCAGCTGCCTAGGCCCTAAACTCTGGAATTCCCTCCCTAAACCTCTCCACCTCTCTACCTCTCTTTCCTCCTTTAAGATGCTCCTTAAAATCTAGCTCTTTGATCAAGCTTTTGGTCGCCTGTCCTAATATCTCCTTATGTGGCTCGGTATCAAATTTTGTTTGATAATCGCTCCTGTGAAGTACCTTGGGACATTTTACTACATTAAAGGCGCTATATAAATGCAAGTTGTTGTTGTTGTTTTTGATGTTGTCTCCACCCATTTAATCTCCTAAAGCAAAGTTCTGTATAAATAGTCCTTGATTCTAAAGGAAGATTGACGGAAATTCTTCAGTATGTAAACGTGTGTTAGCCGTGGCTCCGTGGGTAGCACTCTTGCCTCTGAGTCAGAAGGTCTGTGGGTTCAGAGATCTGACTACAAAATCCAGGCTGACACTTCAGGGAAGTACCGAGGGAGTGCTGCACTGTCGGAGGGGCAGTACTGAGGGAGCGCCGCACTGTCGGAGGGACAGTACTGAGGGGAGCGCCGCACTGTCGGAGGGACAGTACTGAGGGAGTGCTGCACTGTCGGAGGGTCAGTACCGAGGGAGTGCTGCACTGTCGGAGGGTCAGTACCGAGGGAGTGCTGCACTGTCGGAGGGTCAGTACCGAGGGAGCGCTGCACTGTCGGAGGGGCAGTACTGAGGGAGCGCTGCACTGTCGGAGGGGCAGTACTGAGGGAGCGCCGCACTGTCGGAGGGGCAGTACTGAGGGAGCGCCGCACTGTCGGAGGGGCAGTACTAAGGGGAGCGCCGCACTGTCGGAGGGGCAGTACTGAGGGAGCGCCGCCATGTCGGAGGGGCAGTACTAAGGGGAGCGCCGCACTGTCGGAGGGGCAGTACTGAGGGAGCGCCGCACTGTCGGAGGGGCAGTACTAAGGGGAGCGCCGCACTGTCGGAGGGGCAGTACTGAGGGAGCGCCGCACTGTCGGAGGGGCAGTACTAAGGGGAGCGCCGCACTGTCGGAGGGGCAGTACTGAGGGAGCGCCGCATTATTTTTCAGATGAGATTGTTAAATCGAGGCCCTCTCAGGTGGGCATAAAAGATCTCACGACATTATTTCGAAGAAGAGCAGGAGAGTTCCCCCACCCCGGTGTCCTGTCCAATATTTATCTCTCAAGCCAACAACACTAAAACAGATTATCTGGTCATTTATCATGTTGCTGTGGGATCTTGCTGTTTGCAAATTGGCTGCCACCTTTCACATATTACAACAGTGACTACACTTCAAAAGTACTTCTTTGGCTGTGAAGTGCTTTGAGACGTTCAGAATGCAAGTTCTTTCTTTCGAATTAAATGGCTCTGACATGTACCACATGATTCAATCTTCAAATAAAGGCGTTCCTGAGAACTCAGAAAGGAATCCTTACCTTTTGAGACGAGAGTTTAAGAAGCATAAACTTTTCATTATCCGAGAAGAAGGATGGTTTAAGAAAATGTCTCTTTCTCTTCCGCTTGTCTGCATCAAGAGGAGGCTGGGACAAATTGTGGCTTTGTTGCAGCACTGGGCTGGGAGGCTCAGGTTCATCCAATGGCTCCTCCTGCTCAGATCCAGTGTCCTCACTGACTGAGTCACCCTCCCCGTCAATACTGACCTGTGTGGGTAAAATAACAAATGCTAAATTCAAATTTAACAAAGCAACAAGCTATAGACTAAAGAATGCAGCACACACTAGATGGGAGGTCTTGATGGTGCAGGATGCTTCCTGCTGGCTGGGGTTTGTATTGTTTCTGCTGTGCGAATACTCCCTGCTCTAGTCATGCCATTTCTACACTGCTTTCTGGGACAACCACCTAAAATATAACTCGTACTCCCTAGACTGCTCCCTTCTATCAGCATTTTAGGCTGACAGATATTCACACTGTACCTCTGACAGAACAGCGCTCCCTCAGTACTGCCCCCTCGACAGTACAGCGCTCCCTCAGTACTGCCCCCTCGACAGTGCAGCGCTCCCTCAGTACTGCCCCCTCGACAGTGCAGCGCTCCCTCAGTACTGCCCCCTCGACAGTGCAGCGCTCCCTCAGTACTGCCCCCTCGACAGTGCAGCGCTCCCTCAGTACTGCCCCCTCGACAGTGCAGCGCTCCCTCAGTACTGCCCCCTCGACAGTGCAGCGCTCCCTCAGTACTGCCCCCTCGACAGTGCAGCGCTCCCTCAGTACTGCCCCCTCGACAGTGCAGCGCTCCCTCAGTACTGCCCCCTCGACAGTGCAGCGCTCCCTCAGTACTGCGTTCCCTCAGTACTGCCCCCTCGACAGTGCAGCGCTCCCTCAGTACTGCCCCCTCGACAGTGCAGCGCTCCCTCAGTACTGCCCCCTCGACAGTACAGCGCTCCCTCAGTACTGCCCCCTCGACAGTGCAGCGCTCCCTCAGTACTGCCCCCTCGACAGTGCAGCGCTCCCTCAGTACTGCCCCCTCGACAGTGCAGCGCTCCCTCAGTACTGCATTGGAGTGTCAGCCTGGATTATGTGCTCAAGTCTTGGAGGGCGGCTCGAACCCATGACCCAGAGGTTAAAGTTCTTCCAACTGAACTGAGCTGAATAATAAAATCACACATCCATTCAGATTTTCTAGAATACATTTGATGCCGGACTGACTTTGACCTAAATCCTTGCAAAATCAAATCTAATCCCACACTGTGAGAATTCACTTCAGATCCTTGCAAATATGGAGCAGACGTGTTTCTAGTCTCTGAGATTGAATGAGAATTGAACAGGAGGAAGAGCATTTAAAACATCAGCAGGAAACTGGGGAAGGTGGGACCTGTACAAGCGTGACGGGTTACACCCGAGCAGGACCGAGACCAATGTCCTCGCGGGGGTGTTTGCTAGTCTGTTGGGGAAGGTGTAAACTAGAGTGGCAGGGGGATGGGAACCTGAGCGGGGAGTCAGAAGGGAGTAAAGTTGAGAGCAGCAAGAGAGGGGAAGACCCAGGGGGAATTTACAATACAAATAGTACAAGCAGTTGTTCAAGAACAAGTGAAAGGGAAAAGCGTAGAGCAGCGGAAAGAAAGTGTACTTTAGACACGACAGATAAAGTGAAAACTAGAAGGCGTAAGGCGATTAACCCAGCATCAAAGCTGAAGGTCAGGCTCGGGTGTGTGGCCCAACTAAGAGTTCTATATACAAATGCACGGAGTATAAGGAATAAATTAAATGAACTACAGGTTCAAATTCAAATTGGAGGATATGACATGATAGCTATTACTGAGACATGGCTGCAGGATGGTCAGGATTGGGAACTAAATATACCAGGTTATAAGGTCTACAGGAGAGATAGGGAAAATGGAAGAGGGGGAGGGGTAGTCTTAATGATTAGAGATGAAATCACTTCAATGATAAAGGAAGATATAACGAGGGATAAGCAGCCAACAGAGACCTTATGGGTTGAATTGAGAAATAGGAAAGGATCTAAGACTCTAGTGGGAGTTGTGTATCGGACCCCTGGCAGCAGCTCTGAAGTGCTAGATTGTATAAATGCAGAGATTAGACAAGCCTGTAAGAAAGGCATAGTGGTCTTAATGGGGGACTTTAACCTTCACATAGATTGGGGAAAAGCAGACTAGCAACTGTCAGAAAGGTAGTGAATTTCTTGAGTGTCTCCGGGATAGTTTTCGCCAGCAGTATGTCCGAGAGGCAACAAGGGGGCAAGCCATACTAGATTTAGTAATGAGTAATGAACCAGATTTAGTTAACGGCTTAACTGTACGCGAACATCGATCCAACGGCGATCATAACATGATCGAGTTCAATGTAGTGCTTGAAAGGGAAAAAAGTGAATCAGCTGCTAAGATTCTAGACTTGGGCAAGGCCGACTTCAATGGGATGAGACAGAGACTGTCCACAGTAAACTGGGCAAATCTGTTAATGGGTAAAACGACTGATGATCAGTGGGAAATGTTTAAAGAAACATTTAACGTGATACAGAATCGGTTTATACCCCCGAGGGGCAAGAACTCTCCTTGCCAAAAGAAACAGCCATGCACAACTAAAGAGGTAAGGGACAGTATAAGACATAAGGAAAGGGCATACAAAAAGGCAAAAAATGGCACAGATCCTGGCGAATGGGAAAGATACAAAGATCAACAAAGGGTCACAAAACAGATAGTAAGAGCTACAAAAAGAGAGTATGAAAAGAAACTTGCAAGGGATATCAAAACCAATACGAAGAACTTTTAAAGTTACATTAGCAAAAAGAGGGTGGTCAGGAGCAGTGTTGGCCCCTTAAAAACTGAAAGTGGGGAAATTGTCATTGACAATGGGGAAATGGCGGACATGTTGAATAATTACTTTGTGTCAGTATTTACAGTAGAAAAAGAGGATAGCATGCCGGAAATCCCAAGAAAACTAATATTGAATCGGGGACAGGGACTCGATAAAATTAACTTAAGTAAAGCAACAGTAATAAAGAAAATAATAGCACTAAAGAGTGACAAATCCCCAGGACCAGATGGTTTCCATCCCAGGGTTTTAAAGGAAGTAGGTGAGCAGATTGCAGATGCCCTAACTATAATCTTTCAAAGTTCTCTAGATTCAGGAACTGTCCGTCTAGATTGGAAAATTGCACACGTCACTCCGCTTTTTAAGAAAGGAGAGAGAGGGAAACTGGGGAATTATAGACCAGTTAGCCTAACATCTGTTGTGGGGAAATTGCTGGAGTCTATAATTAAGGATAGGGTGACTGAACACCGAAAGAATTTTCAGTTAATCAGGGAAAGCCAACATGGATTTGTGAAAGGTAGGTCGTGCCTGACAAACCTGATTGAATTTTTTGAAGAGGTGACTAAAGTAGTGGACAGGGGAATGTCAATGGATGTTATTTATATGGACTTCCAGAAGGCATTTGATAAGGTCCCACATAAGAGACTGTTAGCTAAGTTAGAAGCCCATGGAATCGAGGGAAAAGTACGGACTTGGTTAGGAAATTAGCTGAGCGAAAGGCGACAGAGAGTAGGGATAATGGGTAGGTACTCACATTGGCAGGATGTGACTAGTGGAGTCCCACAGGGATCTGTCTTTGGGCCTCAATTATTCACAATATTTATTAATGACTTAGATGAAGGCATAGAAAGTCTCATATCTAAGTTTGCCGATGACACAAAGATTGGTGGCATTGTAAGCAGTGTAGATGAAAACATAAAATTACAAAGGGATATTGATAGATTAGGTGAATGGGCAAAACTGTGGCAAATGGAATTCAATGTAGACAAATGTGAGTTCATCCACTTTGGATCAAAAAAGGATAGAACAGGGTTCTTTCTAAATGGTAAAAAGTTAAAAACAGTGGATGTCCAAAGGGACTTAGGGGTTCAGGTACATAGATCATTGAAGTGTCATGAACAGGTGCAGAAAATAATCAATAAGGCTAATGGAATGTTGGCCTTTATATCTAGAGGACTGGAGTACAAGGGGGCAGAAGTTATGCTGCAGCTATACAAAACCCTGGTTAGACCGCACCTGGAGTACTGTGAGCAGTTCTGGGCACCGCACCTTCAGAAGGACATATTGGCCTTGGAGGGAGTGCAGCGTAGGTTTACTAGAATGATACCCGGACTTCAAGGGTTAAGTTACGAGGAGAGATTACACAAATTGGGGTTGTATTCTCTAGAGTTTCGAAGGTTAAGGGGTGATCTGATTGAAGTTTATAAGATATTAAGGGGAACGGATAGGGTGGATAGAGAGAAACTATTTCCGCTGGGTGGGGATTCTAGGAGTAGGGGGCACAGTCTAAAAATTAGAGCCAGACCTTTCAGGAGTGAGATTAGAAAACATTTCTACACACAAAGGGTGGTAGAAGTTTGGAACTCGCTTCCGCAAACGGCAATTGATACTAGCTCAATTGCTAAATTTAAATCTGAGATAGATAGCTTTTTGGCAACCAAAGGTATTAAGGGATATGGGCCAAAGACAGGTACATGGAGTTAGATCACAGATCAGCCATGATCTTATCAAATGGCGGAGCAGGCACGAGGGGCTGAATGGCCTACTCCTGTTCTTAACTGCAGAAATGCACACTACATGTCACACTACACGTAACGCCACCAGCGAACAAATGTTATCTGTTTTTAATATAACGGGTCATTGACTGTCTTAACTCATCTCTCTCTCTCTCTCTCTCTTTTTTTGTTTTTGGGGGGTTGTATATTCAGTGGCCTTTTTAGATGACACCTTTCTGTCTGCTCACTGTGATTGCCTTGGCAACGGGCAGTAATCACCAGGCTTTGTTCTGTGATCTTAAAATGCGAAGGATTCGAAAATGTTATTTCCACACCGTTCACCTGACGAAGGGGGAAGCCTCTGAAAGCTTGTGGGATTAAAAATAAAATTATTGGACTATAACTTGGTGTTGTAAAATTGTTTATAACTGCAGAAAGAGCTAGTTGATATTGATCCAACCCCCCCACCCACACACCCCCCCACACACACCCCCCCACACACACCCCCCCACACACACCCCCCCACACACACCCCCCCACACACACCCCCCCACACACACACCCCCCCACCCCCCCCCACACACACCCCCCCACCCCCCCACACACACACCCCCACACACACACCCCCACACACACACCCCCCACACACCCCACACACACCCCCCACACACACCCCCACACACACCCCCCACCCCCCCCACACACACCCCCACACCCCCCCCCACACCCCCCCCCACACACACCCCCACACACAACCCCCACCCCCCACCCCCACCCCCCCCCCACACACCCCCACACACACCCCCACACACACCACACACCCCCCCCCCACACACACCCCCACACACACCCCCACACACACACACCCCCACACACCCCCCCACCCCCACACACCCCCCCACACACCCCCCCACACACACACCCCCCCACCCCCACACACACACACCCCCACCCCCACACACACACACCCCCACCCCCCCCACACACACCCCCACCCCCCCACACACACCCCCACCCCCCCACACACACCCCCACCCCCCACACACACACCCCCACCCCCCCCACACACACCCCCACCCCCCCCCCACACACACCCCCACCCCCCCCACACACACCCCCACCCCCCCACACACACCCCCACCCCCCCCACACACCCCCCCACCCCCCCACACACCCCCCCACCCCCCCACACACATCCCCACCCCCCCCACACACATCCCCACCCCCACCCCCCCCACACACACAACCCCACCCCCCCCACACACACAACCCCACCCCCCCCACACACACAACCCCACCCCCCCCACACACACAACCCCACCCTTCCCTCCGCAACCCCCAGCTCACCACTCAGCCCTGTCCCCTCAATCCCCATGTACCTGTGGGGTGCCGGAGGATTCATTCTCCACTGAGTTTGCTGAATGTTTCTTTTTCTGTATGAAGCAACTCCGTCGCCTTTTCCTCCGCTTTCCCAGCACTTTTATCCCCCCCTCAAGGTTCGCCGGTCGGGAGGGAGGGAGTGCCACACAAAGATTCTTCTGCTTTCCGGGATAGTGTGCTGGGAAAGAATTAAAAACACCAAAGATTCAATATCTCTGTGTTAATTATACCTTCACAATCATTACACTCACACCCACGCCCACACCCACCTCCTACCCCACTGATTACAGCCCCAGGTATCAGTACACAAGTGGGAGCAGAGCGGAGTGAAGAGGAGCAGTGCTGAGCACCAGGGGAGGAGCCCTTTCCCTGTTCACGAAGAACAGACAGAGTGATATCAATGTGAGGTCACAGTGAAGAGAGGAGGAGCTCTGAGAGACCCGGAATAAAAGTGTAGATTATCGGGGTAAGTAAACAGTAAGTAAATTAATAATAATCGAGTAAAGGGAGTTGGAAAAAAAATGTTTGTAAATATAATGGACGGGCAACTGAGGCCCATTGCCTGCAATTCCTGCACCTTGTGGGAACTTCAGGACGCTTGCGTGTCCGGGAGGGCCACGTGTGCAGGAAATGCCTCCAGTTGCTCGAGCTCAAGCCGAGGGTTTCTGAGCTTGAGGGGCGGCTGGAGTCACTGCAGAGCATGAGGGAGGCTGAAGGTTTCCTGGATCGTGTGTTCCAGGAGGTGGTCACCCCACAGCCACAGAGAGTTCAGGATAGGGTGGCCATCGGAAATGGTAGGAAGAGGCGGACAGTGCAGGAATCAGTCTGGGTGTGTGACACTCTCAAACCAGTATTCAGCACTGAATTACCAGTGAGGGTGACGACACCTCGAAGGAGTGCAGTCCTGAGCATGGCACCATGGGGCAAAGGACTGCACAGGGGGCACAGTGAAATGTGGAAATGCAGTACTCATAGGGGATTCGATAGTCAGGGGGACAGACAGGCGTTTCTGTAACCGTCGAGGTGTGTCCCACATGGTGTGTTGCCTCCCTGGTGCCAGGGTAAAGGACATCACAGAGAGGGTGCTGAACATTCTGCGGAGGGAAGGGGAACAGCCAGAAGTCATGGTCCATGTGGGAACCAACAACATAGGAAAGATATGAGGTCCTGCGGTCAGAGTTTCAGGAGCGAGGGAGGAATGTGGGGAAATGTGAAGTTATTTATTTTGGTAGGAAGAATAGAAAAACAGAATATTTTTTAAATGGTGAGAAACTATTAAATAGAAACATAGAAAATAGGAGCAAGAGTAGGCCATTCGGCCCTTCTCCGCCATTCAAAGTGATCATGGCTGATCGTCTAACTCAGTACCCTGTTCCCGCTTTTTCCCCATATCCCTTGATCCCTTTAGCATTAAGAAATATATCTATCTCCTTCTTGAATACATCTAATGACTTGGCCTCCACTGCCTTCTGTGGTAGAGAATTCCACAGGTTCACCACCCTCTGAGTGAAGAAATTTCTCCTCATCTCGGTCCTAAATGGCATACCCCATATCCTGAGACTGTGACCCCTGGTTCTGGACTCCCCAGCCATCGGGAACATCCTCCCTGCATCTAGTCTGTCTCGTCCTGTTAGAATTTTATATGTTTTGATGAGATCACCTCTCATTCTTCTAAACTCTAGTGAATATAGGCCTAGTCGACCCAATCTCTCCTCATACGTCAGTCCTGTCATCCCAGGAATCAGTCTGGTAAACCTGTGTTGCACTCCCTCCATGGCAAGGACATCCTTCCTCAGATAAGGAGACCAAAACTGCACACAATACTCCAGATGTGGTCTCACCAAGGCCCCGTACAACTGCAGTAAGACATCGCTGCTCCTGTACTCAAATCCTCTTGCGATGAAGGCCAACATGCCATTCGCCTTCCTAACTGCTTGCTGCACCTGAATGCTCGCTTTCAGCGACTGGTGTACAAGGACACACAGGTCTCGTAGCACCTCCCGTTTTCCCGATCTATCACCATTCAGATAATAATCTGCTTTTCTGTTTTTACAACCAAAGTGGATAACCTCACATTTATCCACGTTATACTGCATCTGCCATGTTCTTGCCCACTCACCCAACTTGTCTAAATCACATTGGATCCTCTTTGCATCCTCCTCACAGCTCACATTCCACCCCAGCTTTGTATCGTTTGCAAACTTGGAAATGTTACATTTAGTTCCCTCATCCAAATCATTGATATATATTGTGAATAACTGGGGCCCAAGCACTGATCCCTGTGGTACCCCACTATGTTGGTGTTCAGAGGGATTTGGGTGTCCTTGTACGTGAAACACAGAAAGTTAGCATGCAGGTTCAGCAAGCAATTAGGAAGGCAAATGGTATGTTGGTCTTTATTGCAAGGGGGTTGGAGTACAAGAGTAAGGAAGTCTTGCTGTAATTATACATGGCTTTGGTGAGACAACACCTGGAGTACTGTGTACAGTTTTGGTCTCCTTACCTAAGGAAGGATATACTTGTCTTGGAGGCGGTGCAACAAAGGTTCACTGGATTAATTCCTGGGACAAGGAGCCCCCTTGAATGTGGGGGGCTTGATCAAGAAGTTTGCAGATGGCCATGTGGTTGATAGTGAGGAGGAAAGCTGTAGACTGCAGGAAGATATCAATGGACTGGTCAGGTAGGCAGCAAAGTGGAAAATGGAATTCAATCCAGAGAAGTGTGAGGTAATGCATTAGAACATAAGAAAAAGGAGCAGGAGTAGGCCATCCGGTCCCTCGAGCCAGCTCCACCATTCAACAAGATCATGGCTGATCTTCTATCTCAACACCATTTTCCTGCACTATCCCCATATCCTTTGATGCCTTTAATATCTAGAAATCTATCGATCTCTGTTTTGAATGTACTCAATGACTGAGCCTCCACAGCCCTCTGGGGTAGAGAATTCCAAAGATTGACCACTCTGAGTGAAGAAATCTCTCCTCATCTCAGTCCTAAATGGCCTACCCCTTTATTCTGAGACTGTGCCCCCTGGTTCTGGACTCTCCAGCCAGGGGAAACATCCTCCCTGCATCTACCCTGTCGAGCCCTGTCAGAATTTTGTATGTTTCAATGAGATCACCTCTCATTCTTTTAAACTCTAGAGAATACAGGCCTAGTCTACTCAATCTCTCCTTATATGACAATCCTGCCATCCCAGGAATCAGTCTGGTGACCCTTCGTTGCACTCCCTCTATGGCATGTATATCCTTTCTTGGGTAAGGAGACCAAAATTGTACACAATACTCCAAGTGCAGTCTCACCAAGGCCCTATGTAATTGCAGTAAGACATCTTTATTCCTGTACTCAAATCCTCTTGCAATAAAGGCCAACATCCCATTTGGCTTCCTAATTGCTTGCTGCACCTGCATGTTAGCTTTTAGTGACGCAAGTACAAGGACACCCAGGTCCCTTCGAACATCAATATTTCCCAATCGCTCACCATTTATAATACTCGACATTTCTGTTTTTCCTACCAAAGTGGTTAACTTCACATTTTTCTACATTATATTCCATCTGCCATGTTCTTGCCCACTCTCTTAGCCTGTCTATATCCCCTTGAAGCCTCTTTGCATCCTCCTCACAACTCACATTCCCACCTAGTTTTGTGTCATCAGCAAACTTGGAAATATTACATTTGGTCCCCTCATCCAAATCATTGATATAGATTGTGACTAGCTGGGGCCCAAGCACCAATCCCTGCGATACCCCACTAGTCATAGTCTGCCAACCTGAAAAAGATCCGTTTATTCCTACTCTGTTTTCTGTCTGTTAACCAATTCTCAATCCATGCCAGTATATTACCCCCAATTCCATGTGCTCTAACTTTGTTCACCAACCTCCTGTGTGGGACCTTATTGAAAGCTTTCTGAAAATCCAAATACACCACATCCACTGGTTCCCCCTTATCTATTTTACTAGTTACATCCTCAAAGAATTCCAATAGGTTTGCCAAACATGATTTCCCTTTCATAAATCCATGTTAACTCTGCCAAATCCTATTATTATTTTCTAAGTGTCCTGTTATCACATCCTTTATAATAAACTCTGGGATTTTCCCTACTACTGATGTCAGGCTAACAGGTCTGTAGTTCCCTGTTTTCTCTCTCCCTCCTTTATTAAATAGTGGGGTTACATTTGCCACCCTCCAATCTGCAGAAACCATTCCAGAATCTATAGAATTTTGGAAGATGACAACCAATGCATCCACTATGTCTACAGCCACCTCTTTCAAAACCCTGGGATGTAGATCATCAGCTCCTTGGGATTTATCGACTTTCAGTCCCATTAATTTCTCTGGTACTATTTTTTTTACTAATACTCATTTCTTTCAGTTCCTCATTCTTGCCAGACCCTTGGTTCTCTAGTATTTCTGGGAGGTTTCTTGTGTCGTTTTCCGTGAAGACAGATACAAAGTATTAGTTTAATTTCTCTGCCATTTCCTTATTCCCCATTATAAATTCTCCCATCTCTATCTGTAAGGGACCCACATTTGCCTTTGCCAGTCTTTTCCTTTTTACATACCTATAGAAGCTTTTACAATCTGTTTTTATGTTTCTCGCTAGTTTACTCCCATATTCTATTTTCCCTCTTTATCAATTTCTTGGTCCTTTGCTGAATTCTAAAATGCTCCCAATCCTCAGGCTTTTTCTGGCAACTTTATCTGCCTCTTTCTTTGATTTAACACTATCTTTAATTTCTCCTGTTAGCCACGGTTGGACCACTTTTCCTGTTGGGTTTTTATACCTTAAAGGAATATATATTTGTTGCAAATTATGTATTAATTCTTTAAATGCCAGCCATTGCCTGTCTACCATCATACCTTTTAATGTCGTTCCCCAATCAACCACAGCCAACTTGTGCCTCACACCTTCGTAGTTTCCTTTGTTTAGATTTAAGACCCTAGTTTCAGATTGAACTACATCACTTTCAAACTTAATGAAGAATTCTATCATATTATTTTCACTCTTCCCTAAGGGCTCCTTTACAACAAGATTATTAATTAACCCTTTCGCATTGCACAATACTAGATCTAAAATAACCTGTTCCCCAGTTGGTTCCTTAACATACTGATCTATAAAACCATCTCGTATACATTCCAGGAATTCGTCCTCCACAGTATTAGTGCTAATTTGGTTTGCCCAATCTATATGTAGATTTAAGTCCCCCATGATTACTGTATTTCCCTTGTTACAGGCACTTCTAATTTCCTGCTTTATACCGTGCCCTACATCACCACTACTGTTTGGTGGCCAATAAACAACTCCCACCAATGTTTTCTGCCCCTTGCTGTTTCTTGGCTCCACCCAAACTGATTCTACATCTTGATCTTCTGAGCCAAGTTCCTTTCCTACTTTGTACTGATCTTATCCTTTATTAACAAGGCAAGGGAGTACACAATAAATGGGAGGATACTGAGAGGTGTAGAGGATCAAAGGGATCTTGGAGTACATGTCCACAGATCCCTGAAGCAGGACAGGTAGATAAAGAGGTTAAAAAGTCAAAAGGGATACTTTCCTTTATTAGCCGAGGCATAGAATATAAGGGCAGGGAGCTTATAATGAACTGTATAAAACATTGGTTGGGCCACAGCTTGAGTACTGCGTACAGTTCTGGTCACCACATTACGAGAAAGATGTGATTGCACTAGAGAGGGTACAGTGGAGATTTACGAGGATGTTGTCAGGGCTGGAGAATTTTAGCTATGAGAAAAGATTGGATAGGCTGGGGTTGTTTTCTTTAGAACAAAGGAAGCTGAGGGGAGATTTAATTGAGGTATATAAAATTATGACGGGACTAGATAGACTGAATAGGGAGGATAGTCTCGGGATAAGGGGTCGGCCATTTAAGACTGAGATGAGGAAGAATTCCTTCACTCAGAGGGTTGTGAATCTTTGTAATTCTCTATCCCAGAGGGCTGTGGATGCCGAGTCGTTGAGTATACTCAAGGCTGAGATGGATAGATTTTTGGACACTAAGGGAATCAAGGGATATGGGGATCGGGCAGGTAAGTGGAGTTGAGGTTGAAGATCATCCATGACCTGAATGAATGGCGGAGCAGGCTCGAGGAGCCGTATGCCCTACTCCTGCACCTATTTCTTATGCTCTTATGTCCTAAATGTCCGACTTCTTATCCTGAGATTATGTCCCCTAATTCTTCACTCTTCAGCCAGGGGAAACATCCTCTCAGCATCTACCATGTCAAGCACTCTCAGAATCTTATATGTTTCAATGAGATCACCTCTCATTCTTCTAAACGCCAAACAGTATAGGCCCATTCTATCCAATCTCTCCTCATAGGACAAGCCTCTTATCCCACCTTCTTGGCCACTCACTTCACCTGTCTATATCCCTTTGCAGACTCTTTGTGTCCTCTACCCCAGAGGACTGTGGATGCTTAGTCGTTGAATAGATTCAAGACTGAGATCGATAGATTTTTGGACACTAAGGGAATCAAGGGATATGGGGATTGGGCGGGAAAGTGGAGTTGAGGTCGAAGATCAGCCATGATCTGATTGAATGGCGGAGCAGGCTCGAGGGGCCGAATGGCCTGCAGCTGCTTCTATTTCTTATGTTCTCAGTGTAAAGGGCAAAGAGGGAAAGGAATTTCTGAAGTGTGTTCAGGGGAACTTTCTTGATCAGTATGTTTCCGGCCAAACGAGGAAGGAGGCATTGCTAGATCTGGTTCTGGGAAATGAAGTGGGTCAAGTGGAGCAAGTGTCAGTGGGGGAACATTTAGGAAACAGTGATCACAGTATCATGAGGTTTAGATTAGTTATGGAAAAGGACAAGGAGCAATATAGAGTAAAAATACTTAATTGGAGGAGGGCCAATTTCAGTGGGTTGAGAACGGATCTGGCCCGGGTAAATTGGAATCAAAGATTGGCAGGCAAAACTGTAATCGAACAATGGGCAGCCTTTAAAAAGGAGATGGTTCGGGTACAGTCTAGGTACATTCCCACAAGGGGGAAAGGTAGGGCAACTAAAGCTAGAGCCCCCTGGATGACAAAAGAGACAGGGAGTAAGATGAAGCAGAAAAAGGGGGCGTATGACAGATGTCAGGTTGATAATACAAATGAGAACCAGGTTGAATATAGAAAGTAAAGAGGAGAAGTGAAAAAGGAAATAAGAGGGGCAAAGAGAGAGAGTATGAGAATAGACTTCAGCTAACATAAAAGGGAATCCAAAAGTCTTCTGTAGGCATATAAATAGTAAACAAGTAGTAAGAGGAGGGGTGGGGCCGATTAGGGACCAAAAAGGAGATCTACGCATGAGGCAGAGGGCATGGCTGAGGTACTAAATGAGTACTTTGCATCTGTCTTTACCAAGGAAGGTGCTGCCAAAGTCACAGTAGAAGAGGAGGTAGTTGAGATACTGGATGATCTAAAAATTGATAAAGAGGAGGTGCTAGAAAGGCTGGCTGTACTTAAAGTAGATAAGTCACCCGGTCCGGATGGGATGCATCCTAGGTTGCTGAGGGAAGTAAGGGTGGAAACTGCGGAGGTACTGGCCATAATCTTCCAATGTTCCTTAGATATGGGGATGGTGCCAGAGGACTAGAGAATTGCAAATGTTACACCCTTGTTCAAAAAAGGGTGTAAGGATAAACCCGGCAACTACAGGCCAGTCAGTTTAACCTCAGTAGTGGGGAAACTTTTAGAAATGATAATCTGGGACAAAATTAACAGTCACTTGGACAAGTGTGAATTAATTAAGGAAAGCCAGCACGAATCTGTAAAAGGCAAACTGTGTTTAACTAACATGATTGATGAGGTAACAGCGAAGGTTGATGAGGGCATTGCAGTTGATGTGTACATGGACTTTCAAAAGGTGTTTGATAAAGTGCAGCATAATAGGTTTGTCAGCAAAATTGAAGCCCATGGAATAAAAGGGGCAGTGGCAGCATGGATATGAAATTGGCTAAGAGACAGGAAACAGAGAGTAGTTGTGAACGGTTGTTTTTCGGACCGGAGGGAGGTGTACAGTGGTGTTCTCCAGAGGTGCTGGGACCATTGCTTTTCTTGATATATATTAATGAGTTGGACTTGGGTGTACAGGGCACAATTTCCAAATATGCAGATGACACAAAACTTGGATGTGTAGTAAACAGTGAGAAGGAAAGTGATAGACTTCAAGAGGATATAGACAGGCTGGTGGAGTAGGCGGTCACATGGCAGATTAATATAGAGAAATGCGAAGTGATACATTTTGGCAGGAAGAATGAGGAAAGACAATATAAACTAAATGGTACAATCCTAAAGGGGGTGCAGGAACAGAGAGACCTGGGGGTATATGTGCACAAATCTTTAAAGGTGGCAGGATAGGTTGAGAAAGCAGTTAAAAAAGCATACGGCATCCCAGGCTTTATAAATAGAGGCATAGAGTACAAAAGCAAGGAAGTTATTTTGAACCTTTATAAAACACTGGTTTGGCCACAGCTGGAGTATTGTGTCCAATTCTGTACATCGCACTTTAGGAAAGATGTGAAGGCCTTAGAGAGGGTGCAGAAAAGATTTACTAGAATGATTCCAGGGATAAGGGACTTCAGTTATGTGGAGAGACTGGAGAAGCTGGGGTTGTTCTCCTTAGAGCAGAGAAGGTTGAGAGGAGATTTGATAGAGGTATTCAAAATCATGAAGGGTCTAAACAGAGTAGATAGAGAGAAACTGTTCCCATTGGCAGAAGGGTCAAGAACCAGAGGACACAGATTTAAGATGATTGGTAAAAGAACATGAGGAAAAACTTTTTTAGGCAGCGAGTGGTTATGATCTGGAATGCACTATCTGAAAGGGTGGTGGAGGCAGATTCAATCGTGGCTTTCAAAAAGTAATTGGATCAATATTTGAAGGGAAAATATTTGCAGGGCTACGGGGAAAGAACGGGGGAGTGGGACTAACTGGATTGCTCTTACAAAGAGCTGGCATGGCCTCGATGGGCTGAATGGCCTCCATCTGTGCTGTAACCATTCTATAATTCTATCCACCTCCCTCGTACTCACTGCACCCACACCCACCTCCCTCACACTCACTGCACCCACACCCACCTCCCTCGCACTCACTGCACCCACACCCACCTCCCTCACACTCACTGCACCCACATCCACCTCCACCTCCCTCACACTCACTGCAGCCACATCCACCTCCACCTCCCTCACACTCACTGCAGCCACATCCACCTCCCTCACACTCACTGCAGCCACATCCACCTCCCTCACACTCACTGCACCCACATCCACCTCCCTCGCACTCACTGCACCCACATCCACCTCCCTCGCACTCACTGCACCCACATCCACCTCCCTCGCACTCACTGCACCCACATCCACCTCCCTCACACTCACTGCACCCACATCCACCTCCCTCGCACTCACTGCACCCACATCCACCTCCCTCGCACTCACTGCACCCACATCCACCTCCCTCGCACTCACTGCACCCACATCCACCTCCCTCGCACTCACTGCACCCACATCCACCTCCCTCGCACTCACTGCACCCACATCCACCTCCCTCGCACTCACTGCACCCACATCCACCTCCCTCGCACTCACTGCACCCACATCCACCTCCCTCACACTCACTGCACCCACATCCACCTCCCTCACACTCACTGCACCCACATCCGCCTCCCTCACACTCACTGCACCCACATCCACCTCCCTCGCACTCACTGCACCCACATCCACCTCCCTCTCACTCACTGCACCCGCACCCACCTCCCTCGCACTCACTGCACCCACATCCACCTCCCTCGCACTCACTGCACCCACATCCACCTCCCTCACACTCACTGCACCCACATCCACCTCCCTCGCACTCACTGCACCCACATCCACCTCCCTCGCACTCACTGCACCCACATCCACCTCCCTCACACTCACTGCACCCACATCCACCTCCCTCACCCTCACTGCACCCACATCCACCTCCCTCACACTCACTGCACCCGCACCCACCTCCCTCGCACTCACTGCACCCACATCCACCTCCCTCGCACTCACTGCACCCACATCCACCTCCCTCACACTCACTGCACCCACATCCACCTCCCTCGCACTCACTGCACCCACATCCACCTCCCTCGCACTCACTGCACCCACATCCACCTCCCTCACCCTCACTGCACCCACATCCAACACAGCCCGACGTATTCACACACAGACCACCACCATTAACCATTTTCTAATATGATTATTGTGCTTAATCACTGAACAGAGAAGAGGCACCTCGTGTTTGGTCACACGAAGCAATGGGCAGTAGCTATGGAGTTTGTGCTGTTTGGCTTGGGAGGTGGAGAAAGTGATGATAAAATACACCTTTTTATTTAGTGTATAACTAGGCGCACAGCGCTGATGGAGTACTCACTGTATTTGGTTTTGGTCAGTAGCGAGCAGTTCTCTGGACACTTCTCCAGCACCATGATGGGACCAAACAGGTTTGGGCAACACTCCAGCTTAATGCAGGTTCTCCGGCAAAAACTGGCAACCTGGTCAATTGTTGTTACAACCTCAACTGTGGCACGGTAACATCTCCCTTTGTACCTACAGTGAAACAATGCATCCATCTCAGCACCTGGCATTAGAGGCTTCATCAGCAAGAGTCAGTGAGTGACAGCTTTCAAATCCTTACTTTACTTTAAGAGTCTCTCCGAATCCCTGCGGTGATCGTCTCTGATCCAACTGCAGTTCTCGAAGGACACGACTTGGCTTGTAAGCTGCATTAGTTAACAGAGAGAGAACCTGCAGAAAGGAAAAACGCAAACCAGTCTCAGTATACAAGCTGAAACAGAATGAACCTTCAAACATAGCTTTACATTCCAAGCACCTTCAGTGTATCTCTGGGGTGTTTGCAGATAGGGGATGAGACGGGGAATTCTGCAAATAAATTCAGAAAAAAGAAAAAGCAGGAGGTCTGTGCCAGAGAGACAGAGTGAGGTTGGGTGGGGGGGGAACACGACCGACAGAGTGGGGGGTGGGGAACACGACAGGGTGGGGGAGGGGGAACGGGGAGGGGGGGGGGGAACACGACAGGGTGGGGGAGGGGGAACGGGGAGGGGGGTGGGGAACACGACAGGGTGGGGGAGGGGGAACGGGGAGGGGGGGGAACATGACAGGGTGGGGGAGGGGGAACGGGGAGGGGGGGGGGGGAACATGACAGGGTGGGGGAGGGGGAACGGGGAGGGGGGGGGGAACATGACAGGGTGGGGGAGGGGGAACGGGAACGACAGGGTGGGGGAGGGGGAACACACACGCTCACACATGGGGATGCAAAGAAATTACAGATGGAAACAGGCCGGTTGGTGTTTATGGATGTTTGAGGGAGAGTGGGGATTTGATGGGGATTAGATTCCGGGATGGAGTGCAGAATATTGTCTGGTTCTGCACTTTTCTATGTTCTTTTCCCGAGACACATGGGGAAGCAGGAGGCTTAATCTCCATCAGTGAAACTGCAGCAATTTGGGGTTTCCGGCCCGGAATGGAGTCAATCAAGAGGGGACTTTACAAAAGCATGAAAGAGAGAGAAGGCGATGGATAAACTTGGTTTCGTGGATAG
The DNA here is from genome assembly GCF_035084215.1 of Heptranchias perlo. Lineage (NCBI taxonomy): Eukaryota > Metazoa > Chordata > Chondrichthyes > Hexanchiformes > Hexanchidae > Heptranchias > Heptranchias perlo. Next base: position 440,327 of record NC_090341.1, on the reverse strand, counting down.
TGCTCTCACCTGGTGTCGAAAGGTTGTGAATTCAAGACCCAGTTTATGATTTAGGCACGTAATCCAAAGCAGCAGAGATTTAACCACATAATCCAGGCTGTCACACCAGTGCACCGCCGGAGGGTCAGTACTGAGGGAGCGCTGCACCGCCGGAGGGTCAGTACTGAGGGAGCGCTGCACTGTCGGAGGGTCAGTACTGAGGGAGCGCTGCACTGTCGGAGGGTCAGTACTGAGGGAGCGCTGCACCACCGGAGGGTCAGTACTGAGGGAGCGCTGCACTGTCGGAGGGTCAGTACTGAGGGAGCGCTGCACTGTCGGAGGGTCAGTACTGAGGGAGCGCCGCACCGCCGGAGGGTCAGTACTGAGGGAGCGCTGCACCACCGGAGGGTCAGTACTGAGGGAGCGCTGCACCGCCGGAGGGTCAGTACTGAGGGAGCGCTGCACTGTCGGAGGGTCAGTACTGAGGGAGCGCTGCACTGTCGGAGGGTCAGTACTGAGGGAGCGCTGCACTGTCGGAGGGTCAGTACTGAGGGAGCGCTGCACCGTCGGAGGGTCAGTACTGAGGGAGCGCTGCACCGCCGGAGGGTCAGTACTGAGGGAGCGCTGCACCGCCGGAGGGTCAGTACTGAGGGAGCGCTGCACCGCCGGAGGGTCAGTAGTGAGGGAGCGCTGCACTGTCGGAGGGTCAGTAGTGAGGGAGCGCTGCACTGTCGGAGGGTCAGTAGTGAGGGTGCGCTGCATTTAACTGGTCAATTCATCTCACTGAACTGATTGAGATCTTGCTGTGTGCAAATTAGCTGCTTTCGTTGTCTACATAACAGTGACTTTTTTTTTATTCGTTCATGGGATGTGGGCGTCGCTGGCGAGGCCGGCATTTATTGCCCATCCCTAATTGCCCTTGAGAAGGTGGTGGTGAGCCGCCTTCTTGAACCGCTGCAGTCCGTGTGGTGAAGGTTCTCCCACAGTGCTGTTAGGGAGTTCCAGGATTTTGACCCAGCGACGATGAAGGAACGGCGATATATTTCGAAGTCGGGATGGTGTGTGACTTGGAGGGGAACGTGCAGGTGGTGTTGTTCCCATGTACCTGCTGCCCTTGTCCTTCTAGGTGGTAGAGGTCGCGGGTTTGGGAGGTGCTGTCGAAGAAGCCTTGGCGAGTTGCTGCAGTGCATCCTGTGGATGGTACACACTGCAGCCACTGTGCGCCGGTGAAGGGAGTGAATGTTTAGGGTGGTCGATGGGGTGCCAATCAAGCAGGCTGCTTTGTCCTGGATGGTGTCGAGCTTCTTGAGTGTTGTTGGAGCTGCACTCATCCAGGCAAGTGGAGAGTATTCCATCACACTCCTGACTTGTGCCTTGTAGATGGTGGAAAGGCTTTGGGGAGTCACTCGCCGCAGAATACCCAGCCTCTGACCTGCTCTTGTAGCCACAGTATTTATATGGCTGGTCCAGTTAAGTTTCTGGTCAATGGTGACCCCCAGGATGTTGATGATGGGGGATTCGGCGATGGTAATGCCGTTGAATGTCAAGGGGAGGTGGTTAGACTCTCTCTTGTTGGAGATGGTCATTGCCTGGCACTTGTCTGGCGCGAAGGTTACTTGCCACTTATGAGCCCAAGCCTGGATGTTGTCCAGGTCTTGCTGCATGCGGGCTCAGACTGCTTCATTATTTGAGGGGTTGCGAATGGAACTGATCACTGTGCAATCATCAGCGAACATCCCCATTTCTGACCTTATAATGGAGGGAAGGTCCTTGATGAAGCACTGAAGATGGTTGGGCCTAGGACACTGCCCTGAGGAACTCCTGCAGCAATGTCCTGGGGCTGAGATGATTGGCCTCCAACAACCACTACCATCTTCCTTTGTGCTAGATATGACTCCAGCCACTGGAGAGTTTTCCCCCTGATTTCCACTGACTTCAATTTTACTGGGGCTCCTTGGTGCCACACTCGGTCAAATGCTGCCTTGACGTCAAGGGCAGTCACTCTCACCTCACCTCACCTCTGGAATTCAGCTCTTTTGTCCATGTTTGGATCAAGGCTGTAATGAGGTCTGGAGCCGAGTGGTCCTGGTAGAACCCAAACTGAGCATCAGTGAGCAGGTTATTGGTGAGTAAGTGCCGCTTGATAGCACTGTCGACGGCACCTTCCATCACTTTGCTGATGATTGAGAGTAGACTGATGGGGACTGCACTTCAAATTAATTCATTGTATGTGAAATGCTTTCAGATGATCTTGCTTTTTGTGGTATATATTGATGATTTGGACTTGAATGTAGGGGGCATGATCATGACGTTTGCAGATGATACAAAAATTGGCCGCATGGTTGATAGTGAGGAGGAAAGCTGTAGACTGCAGGAAGATATCAATGGACTGGTCAGGTGGGCAGAAAAGTGGCAAATGGAATTCAATCCAGAGAATTGTGAGGTAATGCATTTGGGGAGGTCAAACAAGACAAGGGAATACACAATAAATGGGAGGACACTGAGAGGTGTAGAGGAACAGAGGGACCTTGGAGTACATGTCCACAGATCCCTGAAGGTAGCAGGACAGGTAGATAAGGTGGTTAAAAAGGCATATGGGATACTTTCCTTTACTAGCCAAGGCACTGAATAAAAGAGCAGGGAAATTATGCTAAAACTGTAAAGAACATTGGTTAGGCCACAGCTTGAGAACTGTGTACAGTTCTGGTCACCACATTACAGGAAAGATATGATTGCACTAGAGAGGGTACAGAGGAGATTTACGAGGATGTTACCCGGGCTGGAGAATTTTAGCTATGAGAAAAGATTGGATAGGCTGGGGTTGTTTTCTTTGGAACAAAGGAGGCTGAGGGGTGATTTAATTGTGGTGTATAAAAATATGACAGGACCAGATAGAGTGGATAGGGAGGACCTATTTCCTTTAGCAGAGGGGTCAATGACCAGGGGGCATAGATTTAAAGTAATTAGTAGAAGGATTAGAGGGGAGCTGAGGAGAAATTTTCTCACCGAGGGTGGTGGGGGTCTGAAACTCACTGCCTGAGAGGGTGGTAGAGACAGAAACCCTCAACTCATTTAAAGAAGTACTTGGATGTGTACTTGAAGTGCCGAAACCTACAGGACAAAGCGTTGGAAAATGGGACTAATCTGGATAGCTCTTTTTTGGGCCAGAGTAGACACGATGGGCTGAACGGCCTCCTTCTGTGCCATAACGTTCTATGATTCTTCTGTTCTATGTTTTGCAGAGGCACTGGTCCATTGTACAGAACAAGTATTTGTGGAAACACTACTTCAAATTAAAGAAAGACAGACAGGAAGACAATCCAAACCTCTTTCAGAACCAGAAGGCAGTTCCCAGGTCCCACCGACTGTGGGAGCTCGGTGATTCGCCCTTTGTTCAGATGCGGTCCTGAGAAGCAGCGGTGATTGAAGTAGATCTTAGGGCAGCAATATCTTGCATTACTCAAGCCTAGAACAACGAAAGGAGCAATCAGACTCCCACAGAATGGAAACACAGGGGCCCTGATATTTAAAGGGAGGTGGGAAGGGGGCCGGGAGGAGCCTGGGAGGGGGAGGGTGTGGGGAGGGGGCCGGGAGTGGGCTGGGAGGGGCAGCGGGGAAAGGGGTGGGGAGGGGCGGTTTTGATAAAGTAAATAAGGAGAAACTGTTTCCAGTGGCAGAAGGATCGGTAACTGGAGGACACAGATTTAAGGTGATCGGCAAAAGAATCAGAGGCGACATGAGGAAATATCTTTACACAGCGAGTTGTTATGATCTGGAATGCACTGCCTGAAAGGGCGGTGGAAGCAGATTCAATAATAAATTTCAAAAGGGAATTGGATAATTCCTCCAAAAGGAAAAATTTGCAAGGCTATGGGGAAAGAGTAGGGGAGTGAGACTGATTGGATAACTCTTTCAAAGAGCTGGTACAGGCACGATGGGCCGAATGGCCTCCTTCTGTGCAGTCAAATTCTATGATTCTATAACCCAGACAGTATGAGCGGGATGATTTGACTGTGGGCTTTATAGCAGTGTGGTTTGTGGTCTCTGCCATTCCTTCATCCTTCACAAGATTTCCTTTGTCACCTCTTCTCAGCCCGACCCCTTTCTTTTATTATTCTGTTTATAAAATGCTTTGCTATTTCCCTTTATGCTTGCTGCCAATCTTTATTCTTTCTCTTTTTAATTTTTCTTCCCCTCTATATATTCAGCTTGATTTTCTTTTGTATTATTAGCCTTTCTTTAAGTCTCACATTAATTTTAATTTGTTTACTCTTCCAAGGAGCTCCAGCTTGTTTACTCTGTACTCTAATCCTCTCTCGTTTGAATATTTCCCACTGTGTCATCTTCCATCCATGACCTGCACAAACCCCCCATGAGCTCTGTACGTCTCTATCTCATTTACCCTGTCACACTGCCCCACACTGGCATCATACTGGGAGAGCAAACAAGTGTCACCATACTATAAAATACAGGAATGAAGAATTCCAGCAGTCAGTGTAAGAAGGGAGAGCCTACGAACACAGTCTAAAAATTAGAGCCAGACCTTTCAGGAGCGAGATTAGAAAACATTTCTACACACAAAGGGTGGTAGAAGTTTGGAACTCTCTTCTGCAAACGGCAATTGATACTAGCTCAATTGCTAAATTTAAATGTGAGATAGATAGCTTTTTGTCAACCAAAGGTATTAAGGGATATGGGCCAAAGGCAGGTATATGGAGTTAGATCACAGATCAGCCATGATCTTATCAAATGGCAGAGCAGGCACGAGGGGCTGAATGGCCTACTCCTGTTCCTATGTTCCTAAGAGCAGGATTAGGCCATTCGGCCCCTCGAGCCTGCTCTGCCATTTCATAAGATCATGGCTGATCTGATTGCGACCTCAACCCTACTTTCCCATCTACCTACTATAACCTTTGGCTCCCTTGTTAATCAGGAATCTATCTAACTCAGCCTTAAAAATATTCAATGACCCTGCCTCCACCGCTCTCTGGGGAAGGGAGTTCCACAGACTCACAACCCTCAGAGAAAAAATTTCTCCTCATCTCCGTCTTAAATGGGAGACCCCTTATTTTTAAACTGTGGCCCCTAGTTCTAGACTCTCCCACAAGGGAAACATCCCCTCAGCATCTACCCCTTCCAGTCCCCTCAGGATCTTATATGTTTCAATAAGATCACCTCTCATTCTTCTAAACTCCAGTGTATACAGGCCCAACTTGTCCAACCTTTCCTCATAAGATAACCCCCTCATCCCAGGAATCAGTCGAATGAACCTTCTCTGAACCACCTCCAAAGCAATTATGTCCTTTCTTAAATAAGGAGACCAAAACTGCACACAGTATTCTAGATGTGGTCTCACCAATGCCCTGTACAACTGTAGTAAAATATCTCTACTTTCATATTCCATTCCCCTTGCAATAAATGACAACATTCCATTTGCCTTCCTAATCACTTGCTGTACCTGCATACTAACTTTTTGTGATTCATGTACTATGACACCCAGATCTCTCTGTACTTCAGAGTTCTGCAATCTCTCTCCATTTAAATATACTGCTTTTCTATTCGTCCTGCCAAAGTGGACAAGTTCACATTTGCCCACATTATATTCCATCTGTCAAATTTTTGCCCACTCACTTAACCTTTCTATATCCCTTTGCAGACTCCTTATGTCCTCTTCACAACTTACTTTCCTACCTACCTTTGTGTCATCAGCAAATTTAGCAACCATACATTCAGTCCCTTCATCCAAGTCATTGATATAGATTGTAAATAGTTGAGGCCCAAGCACTGATCCCTGTGGCACTCCACTCGTTACATCTTGCCAACCTGAAAATGACCCATTTATGCCTACTCTCTGTTTCCTGTTAGCTAACCAATCCTTTATCCATGCTAATATGTTACCCCCTTCGCTATGAGCTCTTATTTTGTGTAGTAGCCTTTGATGTGGCACCTTGTCAAAAGCCTTCTGGAAATCCAAGTACACCACATCCACAGGATCCCCTTTATCCACGTTGCTTGTTACTTCCTCAAAGAACTCTAATAAATTCGTTAAACACGATTTCCCTTTCACAAAGCTGTGTTGACTCTGCCTGATTGCATTGAGATTTTCTAAGTGCCCTGCTATAACCTCCTTAATAATAGACTCTAGCATTTTCCCTATGACAGATGTTAAGCTGACTGGCCTGTAATTTCCTGCTTTCTGTCTCCTTCCTTTCTTGAATAGAGGAGTTACATTAAGTATAAAACACTAGTCTTAGACTTACTCTTCTCTCCCTCAAACTGAATGTGAAATTCAATCATATTGTGATCGCTGCTACCGAGAGGCTCCTTTACAATTAAGTCATTAATTAATCCTGTCTCATTATACGTTACTGGATCTAGAATAGCCTGCTCTCTGGTTAGCTCTAGAACGTGCTGCTCTAAGAAACTGTCCCGAAAGCACTCTATGAACTCATCTTCCAAGCCACCTTTGTCAGATTCTTCCAATCTATTTGTAGATCGCTGTTCCTTTCTCACAAGCCCCCATTATTTCTTCCTGTATACCCTGTCCTACAGTGTGGTTACTGTTAGGGGGCCCATAAACTACTCCCACAAGTGACTTCAAGCCTGAGGTGCTTAGAATGGTCTTCATCTGACCAACACGATAAGAAGCAGAGTCTCTTACCTGAATCGGGCAGTGAGAAAATGAAGTCTTGATTCTTGAACCCAGAGACTCTTGGAGTGTTCACTCTACAATACACAGCGAAAGCACATTCATTCTCCTTCCAAAACACAACAGATTCAGAACACCGAAACTCAACTTTGCATGGCCAACACAACACGTAACTAGATATTCTTTCAGCATTAAACCAGATAATTAGTTTGGAGAAATTTTTGTCCCATTTCAGACTCCAGTTTGATGCCAGTTCCATACACCATACTCCAACACCGCCCAAACGCCTAGCCCCTTCCCTTTAACAACTGCTAATGACTCCTGGGTCAGGCTACTTACATAATTTTACTGATGTTCATTTCAAAACTCAGCCATCACAGGCAAGCGCCTGCTTCCTAGTCACAGAAGCTTGAACTTGTACATGAAATATCCGTGAGGTGTTGCTGCAGGACAAACAATGAACGCATCTCACTGCAGACAAGTACAAGAACGGGAAATGCTTGCCATATTTATCCCCAAATTCAGGCAGCTTTAGGCTAACTGCCAAACAAGGAACAACGACACAATGGCTTGGAAATGCTGCTCAGCAATAACACCCAGCATCTGCTTCAATCAGGACCTACTGATTCTGGTACAACGCACACCTGGAGACTGACCGTTTCTCCTCTTGTAGTGGCAGCCTTACATAAATCAACATCTCACAAACCTAAGGTGTCAAGTCAATCAACTGGGACCCAATGAGGGCTGTTTACAGACAGATATAAACAAAACACAGACTGCACTCCTGCCCTACTTCACACTGCCCCGTTCTCTCCCGATAGCCCAGTATCAATCCCAAACTAATCCCACTGCCCCGTTCTCTCCCGATAGCCCAGTATCAATCCCAAACTAATCCCACTGCCCCGTTCTCTCCCGATAGCCCAGTATCAATCCCAAACTAATCCCACTGCCCCGTTCTCTCCCGATAGCCCAGTATCAATCCCAAACTAATCCCACTGCCCCGTTCTCTCCCGATAGCCCAGTATCAATCCCAAACTAATCCCACTGCCCCGTTCTCTCCCGATAGCCCAGTATCAATCCCAAACTAATCCCACTGCCCCGTTCTCTCCCGATAGCCCAGTATCAATCCCAAACTAATCCCACTGCCCCGTTCTCTCCCGATAGCCCAGTATCAATCCCAAACTAATCCCACTGCCCCGCTCTCTCCCCATAGCCCTGTATCAATCCCAAACTAATCCCATTGCCCCGCTATCTCCCCATAGCCCTGTATCAATCCCAAACTAATCCCACTGCCCCACTCTCTCCCCATAGCCCTGTGTCAATCCTAAACTAATCCCGGGAAACACCGCGAGCTCTCTCACTGACCTTAGGAGGCTGTATTGCCACAGGAAAAATTAAACATACTTGCGCTGACAATTGCTGTTTCTGTTATCCTGTTCCTGGTCCAAAGTAAAGGTTATTTAAACCATTTTATCGTGTTTTTTTTTGCAGTAATTTATTTGATCACTGTGTATACTCTTGTTATCCAGCACCCTGGGGGTTAAACCTTTTCCTTTTTCACATCACGGAAGCATTTTCATAGAATCATAGAAAGTTACAGCACAGAAGGAGGCCATTCGGCCCATCGTGTCCGTGCCAGCCGAAAAAGAGCCATCCAGCTTAATCCCAATTTCCAGCACTTGGTCCGTAGCCCTGTAGGTTACAGACCTTCAGGTGCACATCCAGGTACTTTTTAAATGTGATGAGAGTTTCTGTCTCTACCACCCTTTCAGGCAGTGAGTTCCAGACCCCCACCACCCTCTGGGTGAAAACATTTCTCCTCAGCTCCCCTCTAATCCTTCTACCAATTATTTTAAATCTATGCCCCCTGGTCACTGACCCCTCTGCTAAAGGAAATAGGTCCTCCCTATCCACTCTATCTGGGCCCCTCATAATTTTATACACCTCAATTAAATCTCCCCTCAGCTTCCTTTGTTCCAAAGAAAACAACCCCAGCCTATCCAATCTTCCCCCATAGCTAAAATTCTCCAGCCTTGGCAACATCCTCATAAATCTCCTCTGTATCCTCTCTAGTGCAATCACATCTTTCCTGTAATGTGGTGACCAGAACTGTACACAGTACTCAAGCTGTGGCCTAACCAGTGTTTTATACAGTTCTAGGATAACCTCCCTGCTCTTATATACTATGCCTCGGCTAATAAAGGAAATTTTTGGGCCATTGGTGGTGGATACTGTTAAATGGTGATATCCTCCAATCAGCTCACACCAGTTTCGGCATTAGACTGACTTCTCAAGCAGCTGGACAAAATATTCCATCTCAGGGTGTTGTACCCCGGATTGTACGTTGGAAAGGTCTAAACTGGGATCATTGTTGCAGTGCATTTATTGGTTTGTTGCACTTGCCAAACAGTGGGTGTGATGGGCTGCTGATAAGAAACAACATTTCTGCACATTCCCAAGTTGTTCTTGTTGAACTGGATTGGAAAAGACAGGCAGCACATGTCAATCCCAAAGTTCAAATAGTTCCCCTGTTAAAGGCCCAAGTGTTACATTAGTTTGAAGCACTTCACTGTTAATCTCGTCAGCCACTTACTGTTTCTCTGGCTGGACCACAGCGATCTTCTTGTGCTTGGTGACTACAGAAAAGAAAAATGGGCCAAGATTATTAAAAGGGTAAAATCCCTATGTCCCCTCAGAGAAAACTGAAACATATTTAAAAGATTGAAGTGTTATGAGGAAAGGAGATGCAACAGAATAATATTCCAATCATGATCATAGCACGGTGACACTGTACAATTAATGAATATGTTGACAGGACGGACCATTGTTCCACAAGGGAGCTCATTATTACCAATTAATTTCCGTGGAGGCTGAAGGGAGAATCCATTGGTCTCACACCAGCCGACTGGGAAAATCTCCATTGATTCTGCGGGTACTATGATTTCTGGGATTGGATCCTTCGAACCTGCCAATAAATTATACATATATTAAATAAAAATATCTAAACTTTTCGTTTGGTCATTTGTTTCTGTAAGTGCTCCCATGCCTGAATAAAGTCAGAAGAACCAGTCTCTAAAATAACAGAACAGACAACGAGACCAACAACCCCGAGATAATCACCATCGGCTGTCGGACATTGCCCCTGGGAGGGGAGGGAGAATTGCCCTCCCCCCTTCACCGGGAGGGCCCGCCAATCCCCCCCCTTTCACCGGGAGGGCCCGCCAATCACCCCCGACCCGCCCCCATTCGCCAATCCCCCCCCCTTCACCGGGAGACCCGCCAATTCCCCCCAATTCCCCCCCCCTTCACCGGGAGGGCCCGCCAGTCCCCCCCCCCCCCCGACCCGCCCCCATTCGCCAGTCCCCCCCCTCGCCGGGAGGCCCGCCAGCCCCCCCCTCGCCGGGAAGCCATCACCCCCCTCCCAAATATCCCCCCCAAACCCCCCCTCACTGGGAGACCCCTCCTCCCTATCCCCCCCTCACCGGGAGACCCCTCCCCTCCAATCCCCACCCCTGACCGGGCGACCTACCATCTGCAATCCCCCCCCCTCAGCGGGAGACCCATGACCCCAACCCCAATCCCAACCCCAACCCCCCCACCTCAGCAGGTGACCCACAACCCCAATCCCCCCAGTGGGAGACACACACCCCAATACCCCACCTCCCCCCCATTGGGAGACCCACACCACCAATCCCCCCCAGCGGGAGACCCACACCCCCAATCCCCCACCTCAGTGGGAGACCCACACCTCCAATCCCCACCCTCAATGGGAGACCCCATGTGTGACCCCAAACCCCCCTCCGTGTGGGACCCCAATCCTCCCTCCCCCACACCGTGTGTGACACCAATTCCCCCTCCTGCCCACCATGTGTGACCCCAATTCCCCCTCCCGCCCACCATGTGTGACCCCAATCCCCACATTAGTGCCCTCACCCTCCAGATGCAGCCAGATGCAGTGGCCTTTAACTTTGGTAATTGTGGCGACGCAAATCTCTGCTGGATGTAGCGGATTGGCTGCTTCCAGCTTCATGTTCTCCTCCAGTCCGTGGTCAAGAGGCGGCTGGAAGGGAAACAGAACTCGCATTTTTACAGCGGCTAATCACGGCCTCCAGACGTCCCCACCATTTTACAACCAACAGATGAGGCTCAAAGTGCAGCCACACTTGTTACCAAGGCAACTGCTACAGAGGAGAAGGAGGAGGAGTCTGGATCATCCAATCCCCTTCCACCCGTTATTGCGTTTCAGTCCACAACCGGCCAAGTAATCGTACAATCTAATGGCTGAGAACATAACATAAGAACATAAGAAGTAGGAGCAGGAGTAGGCCATACGGTCCCTCCAGCCTGCTCCGCCATTCAATAAGATCATGGTTGATCTTCGACCTCAACTCCACTTTCCCGCCCGATCCCCGTATCCCTTGATTCCCCTAGAGTCCAGAAATCTATCGATCTCAGCCTTGAATATACTCAACGATGGAGCACCCACAGCCCTCTGGGCTAGAGAATTCCAAAGATTCACAACCCTCTGAGTGAAGAAATTCCTCCTCATCTCAGTCTTAAATGACCGATCCCTTATCCTGCGACAATGCCCTCTAGTTCTAGACTCTCCAGCCAGGGGGAAACAATCTCTCAGCATCTACCCTGTCAAGCCCCCTCAGGATCTTAATTGTTTCAATGAGATCACCTCTCGTTCTTCTAAACTCCAGAGAGTATAGGCCCATTCTACTCAACAGTGCATGTTCCCATGCACCAGCTACCACTGTCCTTCTAGGTGATGGAGGTTGTGGGCTTGGGAGGTGCTGTCGAAGAAGAGTTGGTGAGTTGCTGCAGTGAATCCTGTAGGTAGTACACACTGCAGCCACGGTAGGGGAGAGAGTGGGTGTTTAAGCTGGCTGACCGTCACCCAGCAATTCTGTGGCACGAATATCATTTGCCACTTATCAGCCCAAGCCTGGATGTTGTCTAGGTCTTGCTGCATGTGGGCACGGACTGCTTCATTATCTGAGGAATTGCAAATGAAGATGAACACCGTGCAATCATCAGCGAATAGCCCACTTCTGACCTGCATTGCATCATATATTTATTGCACCTTCAATTAAGTCATGCTGTGCCCATATAAAGGGGAACATCAAACAATATAAACAAAATGCTACAATTTTAAATGGAGTGCAGGGACAGAGAGACCTGGGGGGTGTACACAAATTTTTGAAGTTGAGAAGGTTGTTAAAAAAGCATACACGATCCTTGGCTTTATAAATAGAGGCATAGACTACAAAAGCAAGGAAGTTATGGTAAACCTTTACATATCACTGGTTAGGCCTCAGCTGGAGTATTGTGTCCATTCTGTGAAGGCCATGTGAAGGCCTTAGAGAGGGTGCAGAAAAGATTTACTTGAATGGTACCAGGGATAAGGGACTGCAGTTATGTGGAGAGACTGGAGAAGCTGGGATTGTTCTCCTTAAAGTAGGAGGTTAAGGGGAGATTTAAGAGAGGTGTTCAAAATTATGAGGGGTTTTGATAAAGTAAATAAGGAGAAACTGTTTCCAATATAACAGAAAGAGTAGACAAGGGTAATGCAATAGATGTAATATATTTGGATTTTCAAAAGGCCTTCGATAAGGTACCGCATTGTGGACTCATGACTAAGGTCAGAGCACGTGCAGACAGGGGACAAGTAGCGGAATGGATAGCAAGCTGGATACAAAACAGAAAACAGAAAGTAGGGGTTAAGGGTAGCTACTCAGACAGGCAAAAGGTGGGAAGTGGTGTTCCACAGGGATCGGTGCTGGGACCACTGCAGTTCACAATTTACATCAATGATTTGGACTCGGGAATCAGAAGTACAATTTCAAAATTTGCAGAAGACATGAACTTGGCGGTATAGTTAATACAAAGGAAGAATACGTTAAAATGCAAGAAGACATTAATAAACTTGCAGAATGGGCGTGTAATTGGCAAATAAATTTCAATATAGAAAAGTGTGAGGTGGTGCATTTTGTCCCCTGTCTGCACGTGCTCTGACCTTAGTCATGAGTCTACAATGCGGTACCTTATCGAAGGCCTTTTGAAAATCCAAATATATTACATCTATTGCATTACCCTTGTCTACTCTTTCTGTTATATTGGAAATGGGGATGTTCGCTGATGATTGCACAGTGTTCAGTTCCATTCACAACCCCTCAGATAATGAAGCAGTCCGAGCCCGCATGCAGCAAGACCTGGACAACATCCAGGCTTGGGCTGATAACTGGCAAGTAACATTCGTGCCAGACAAGTGCCAGGCAATGACCATCTCCAACAAGAGAGAGTCTAACCACCTCCCCTTGACATTCAATGGCATTACCATCGCCGAATCCCCCACCATCAACATCCTGGTGGTCTCCATTGACCAGGAACTTAACTGAACCAGCCATATAAATACTGTGCATACAAGAGCAGGTCAGAGGCTGGGTATTCTGTGGCGAGTGACTCACCTCCTGACTCCCTAAAGCCTTTCCACCATTCACAAGGCACAAGTCAGGAGTGTGATGGAATACTCTCCACTTGCCTGGATGAGTGCAGCTCCAACAACACTCAAGAAGCTCGACACCATCCAGGACAAAGCAGCCCGCTTGATTGGCACCCCATCCACCACCTTAAAACATTCACTCCCTTCACCACCGGTGCACTGTGGCTGCAGTGTGTACCATCCACAGGATGCATTGCAGCAACTCGCCAAGGCTTCTTCGACAGCCCCTCCCAAACCCACGACCTCTACTACCTAGAAGGACGAAGGCAGCAGGCACATGGGAACAACACCACCTGCACATTCCCCTCCAAGTCACACACCATCCCGACTTGGAAATATATTGCCGTTCCTTCATCGTCGCTGGGTCAAAATCCTGGAACTCCCTTCCTAACAGCACTGTGGGAGAACCTTCACCACACGGACTGCAGCGGTTCAAGAAGGCGGCTCACCACCACCTTCTCAAGGGCAATTAGGGATGGGCAATAAATGCCGGCCTTGCCAGCGACGCCCACATCCAATGAACGAATAAAAAAAAAATACTGCTTGGATAATAAGAGTCCAAATGGGGTAGAGGAGCAAAGGGATCTCGGGGAACCAATACATAAATCATTAAAAGTGGCAATGCAGGTTAATAAGGCTATTAAAAAGGCAAAGGTAAGGAGTTGCACAACACCAGGTTGTAGTCCAACAGCTTTATTTGAAATCACAAGCTTTTGGAGCTTTGCTCCTTCGTTAGGTGAGTGAAGGGTTCCATAAAGGCACAGCATATATAGTCAGAGAACAATGCCTGGTGATTATAGATAATCTTTCTAACTGCCCTTTATCACACCTCGGCAGAGAGATACTCACAGCAATCAAAGGAGGGGATGGTGTTCAGACAGGTTAGTCCTGGAAACATTACATCCAAGAATAGAATCATAGAATCATAGAAGTTACAACATGGAAACAGGCCCTTCGGCCCAACATGTCCATGTCGCCCAGTTTATACCACTAAGCTAGTCCCAATTGCCTGCACTTGGCCCATATCCCTCTATACCCATCTTACCCATGTAACTGTCCAAATGCTTTTTAAAAGACAAAATTGTACCCGCCTCTACTACTGCCTCTGGCAGCTCGTTCCAGACACTCACCACCCTTTGAGTGAAAAAATTGCCCCTCTGGACCCTTTTGTATCTCTCCCCTCTCACCTTAAATCTATGTCTCCTCGTTATAGACTCCCCTACCTTTGGGAAAAGATTTTGACTATCTACCTTATCTATGCCCCTCATTATTTTATAGACTTCTATAAGATCACCCCTTAACCTCCTACTCTCCAGGGAAAAAAGTCCCAGTCTATCTAACCTCTCCCTATAAGTCAAACCATCAAGTCCCGGTAGCATCCTAGTAAATCTTTTCTGCACTAGTTTAACAATATCCTTTCTGTAATAGGGTGACTGAATAAACAAAGGGTCAAATCACAAAGACAGAGAGAGAGAGACCAGCAAGGCAGAGAGAGAGAGAGAGAACGACCAGTTGTATTAAAAACAGATAACTTTTTTTCGCTGGTGGGGTTACATGTAGCGTGACATGAACCCAAGATCCCAGTTGAGGCTGCCTCATGGGTGTGGAACTTGGCTATCAATTTCTGCTCGACGATTTTGCGTTGTCGTGTGTCTCGAAGGCCGCCTTGGAGAACGCTTACCCGAAGATCGGAGGCTGAATGTCCTTGACTGCTGAAGTGTTCCCCGACTGGGAGGGAACCCTCCTGTCTGGCGATTGTTGTGCGGTGTCCGTTCATCCGTTGTCGCAGTGTCTGCATGGTGTCACCGATGTACCATGCTCCAGGGAATCCTTTCCTGCAACGTATGAGGTAGACAACGTTGGCCAAGTCACAGGAGTATGAACCATGTACCTGGTGGGTGGTGTCCTCTCATGTGATGGTGGTATCTGTGTCGATGATCTGGCACGTCTTGCAGAGGTTACCGCGGCAGGGTTGTGTGGTGTCGTGGACGCTGTTCTCCTGAAAGCTGGGTAATTTGCTGCGAACGATGGTCTGTTTGAGGTTGGGTGGCTGTTTGAAGGCGAGTAGTGGAGGCGTGGGGATGGCCTTAGCGAGGTGTTCGTTGTCATCGATGACATGTTGAAGGCTGCGAAGAACATGGCGTAGTTTCTCCGCTCCGGGGAAGTACTGGACGACGAAGGGTACTCTGTTGGTTGCGTCCCGTGTTCGTCTTCTGAGGAGGTCTATGCGATTTTTCGCTGCGGCCTGTCGGAACTGTCAATCGACGAGTCGAGCGTCATATCCCGTTCTTACGAGGGCGTCTTTCAGCGTCTGTAGGTGTCCATCGCGTTCCTCCTCGTCTGAGCAAATCCTGTGATTCGCAGGGCTTGTCCATAGGGGATGGCCTCTTTGACGTGGTTAGGGTGGAAGCTGGAGAAGTGGAGCATCGTGAGGTTGTCCGTGGGCTTGCGGTAGAGTGAGGTGCTGAGGTGCCCGTCTTTGATGGAGATTCGTGTGTCCAAGAATGAAACCAATTCTGAGGAGTGGTCCATGGTGAGTTTGATGGTGGGATGGAACTTGTTGATGTTATCGTGTAGTCTCTTCAGTGATTCTTCGCCGTGGGTCCATAGGAAGAAAATGCCATCGATGAATCTGGTGTATCGCGTTGGTTGGAGGTCCTGTGCAGTGAAGAAGTCGTGCTCGAACTTGTGCATGAAAATGTTGGCGTATTGGGGTGCGAATTTGGTCCCCATGGCTGTTCCATGTGTTTGGGTAAAGAACTGGTTGTCGAAGGTGAAGACATTGTGATCCAGGATGAAGCGGATGAGTTGTAGGATGGCGTCTGGGGATTGGCTGTTGTTGGTGTTGAGTATTGATGCTGTCGCAGCGATGCCGTCATCATGGGGGATACTGGTGTAGAGTGCCGAGACGTCCATCGTGGTGAGAAGTGTTCCTGGTTCAACTGGTCCGTGGGTGCTGAGTTTTTGTAGGAAGTCTGTAGTGTCGCGACAGAAGCTGGGGGTTCCCTGTACGATGGGTTTCAGGATGCCCTCGATGTATCCAGAGAGGTTCTCACACAGGGTTCCGTTGCCTGATAAGATAGGACGTCCGGGTGTGTTGGCTTTGTGTATCTTTGGGAGGCAGTAGAAGTCTCCCACACGGGGAGCACGTGGGATGAGAGCACGTAGGATGCTTTGAAGGTCTGGATCGAAGGTTTGTTGAGCTGGTGGGTGTGTTCTTTGGTCGGATCTGCGGGTAACCGTCTGTAGTGTTCCTGGTTGTCCAGTTGTCGGTATGCTTCTTTGCAATAGTCCGTTCTGTTCTGTATGACGATGGCTCCTCCTTTGTCCACTGGTTTGATGACGATGTTGCGGTTGGTCTTGAGAGCGTCGATGGCGTTGCATTGTGCTCGGGTGACATTCTGGACTGTCTTGTGAGTGCGGCTGATGAAAGGATGCCCCGGAGCATGGTACATCGGCGAGACCATGCAGACACTTCGACAACGGATGAACGGACACCGCACAACAATCGCCAGACAGGAGGGTTCCCTCCCAGTCGGGAAACACTTCAGCAGTCAAGGACATTCAGCCTCCGATCTTCGGGTAAACGTTCTCCAAGGCGGCCTTCGAGACACACGACAACGCAAAATCGTCGAGCAGAAATTGATAACCAAGTTCCGCACCCATGAGGACGGCCTCAACCGGGATCTTGGGTTCATGTCACACTACATGTAACCCCACCAGCGAAAAACAGTTATCTGTTTTTAATACAACTGGTCATTCTCTCTCTTTCTCTCTGCCTTTCAAGTCTCTCTCTCTCTGTCTTTGTGATTTGACCCTTTGTGTATTCAGTATTCTTGGATGTAATGTTTCCAGGACTAACCTGTCTGAACACCATCCACTCCTTTGATTGCTGTGATTACCTCTCTGCCGAGGTGTGATAAAGGGCAGTTAGAAAGATTATCTGTAATCACCAGGCATTGTTCTCTGACTATATATGCTGTGCCTTTATGGAACCCTTCACTCACCTAACGAAGGAGCAAAGCTCCGAAAGCTTGTGATTTCAAATAAAACTGTTGGACTACAACCTGGTGTTGTGCGGCATCTCCACATCATTAAAAAGGCAAATCAAGCACTGAGGCTCATTTCTAGCGGGATAAAATTGAAAAGCAAATAAATTATGTAAAACTTGTATAGAACCTTGGTTCGAACACATTTGCAGTACTGTGCACAGTTCTGGTCTCCATATTATAAAGAGGATATAGAGGCATTGGAGAAGGTGCAATAAAGATTCACAAGGAGGACACCAGAACTGAGAGGATATACTTATCAGGAAAGACTAAACAGGCTCGGGCTTATTTTCCTCTAGAAAAAAAAAGGCTGAGGGATGACCTGATAGAGGTCTTTAAGATAATGAAAGGGATTGATAGGGTGGTCATGGAGAAAATGTTTCGACTTGTGGGGGAGATCAAAACTAGAGGGCATCAATCATAGAATCATAGAAGTTACAACATGGAAACAGGCCCTTCGGCCCAACATGTCCATGTCGCCCAGTTTATACCACTAAGCTAGTCCCAATTGCCTGCACTTGGCCCATATCCCTCTATACCCATCTTACCCATGTAACTGTCCAAATGCTTTTTAAAAGACAAAATTGTACCCGCCTCTACTACTGCCTCTGGCAGCTCGTTCCAGACACTCACCACCCTTTGAGTGAAAAAATTGCCCCTCTGGACCCTTTTGTATCTCTCCCCTCTCACCTTAAATCTATGCCCCCTCGTTATAGACTCCCCTACCTTTGGGAAAAGATTTTGATTATCTACCTTATCTATGCCCCTCATTATTTTATAGACTTCTATAAGATCACCCCTAAACCTCCTACTCTCCAGGGAAAAAAGTCTCAGTCTATCCAACCTCTCCCGAAAAGTCAAACCATCAAGTCCCGGTAGCATCCTAGTAAATCTTTTCTGCACTCTTTCTAGTTTAATAATATCCTTTCTATAATAGGGTGACCAGAAGTATTCCAAGTGTGGCCTTACTAATATCTTGTACAACTTCAACAAGACATCCCAACTCCTGTATTCAATGTTCTGGCCGATGAAACCAAGCATGCCGAATGCCTTCTTCACCACCCTATCCACCTGTGACTCCACTTTCAAGGAGCTATGAACCTGTACTCCTAGATCTCTTTGTTCTATAACTCTCCCCAACGCCCTACCATTAACGGAGTAGGTCCTGGCCCGATTCGATCTACCAAAATGCATCACCTCACATTTATCTAAATTAAACTCCATCTGCCATTCATCGGCCCACTGGCCCAATTTATCAAGATCCCGTTGCAATCCTAGATAACCTTCTTCACTGTCCACAATGCCACCAATCTTGGTGTCATCTGCAAACTTACTAACCATGCCTCCTAAATTCTCATCCAAATCATTAATATAAATAACAAATAACAGCGGACCCAGCACCGATCCCTGAGGCACACCGCTGGTCACAGGCCTCCAGTTTGAAAAACAACCCTCTACAACCACCCTCTGTCTTCTGTCGTCAATCCAATTTTGTATCCAATTGGCTACCTCACCTTGGATCCCGTGAGATTTAACCTTATGTAACAACCTACCATGCGGTACCTTGTCAAAGGCTTTGCTAAAGTCCATGTAGACCACGTCTACTGCACAGCCCTCATCTATCTTCTTGGTTACCCCTTCAAAAAACTCAATCAAATTCATGAAACATGATTTTCCTCTCACAAAACCATGCTGACTGTTCCTAATCAGTCCCTGCCTCTCCAAATGCCTGTAGATCCTGTCCCTCAGAATACCCTCTAACAACTTACCCACTACAGATGTCAGGCTCACCGGTCTGTAGTTCCCAGGCTTTTCCCTGCCACCCTTCTTAAACAAGAGCACAACATTTGCTACCCTCCAATCTTCAGGCACCTCACCTGTAGCTGTCGATGATTCAAATATCTCTGCCAGGGGACCCGCAATTTCCTCCCTAACCTCCCATAACGTCCTGGGATACATTGCATCAGGTCCCGGAGATTTATCTACCTTGATGCGCGTTAAGACTTCCAGCACCTCCCTCTCTGTAATATGTACACTCCTCAAGACATCGTTACTTATTTCCCCAAGTTCCCTAACATCCATGCCTTTCTCAACCGTAAATACCGATGTGAAATATTCATTTAGGATCTCACCCATCTCTTGTGGTTCCGCACATAGATGACCTTGTTGATCCTTAAGAGGCCCTACTCTCTCCCTAGTTACTCTTTTGCCCTTTATGTATTTGTAGAAGCTCTTTGGATTCTCCTTTGCCTTATCTGCCAAAGCAATCTCACGTCCCCTTTTTGCCCTCCTGATTTCTCTCTTAACTCTACTCCGGCAATCTCTATACTCTTCAAGGGATCCACTTGATCCCAGCTGCCTATGCATGTCATATGCCTCCTTCTTCTTTTTGACTAGGGCCTCAATCTCCCGAGTCATCCAAGGTTCCCTACTTCTACCAGCCTTGCCCTTCAATATAAGATCGTCACTAATAAATCCAATAGGGAATTCAGGAGAAACTTCTTTACCGAAAGGGTGGTTAGAATGTGGAACGCCCTACCACAAGGAGTAGTTGAGGCAAATAACACAGATGCAATTAAGGGGAAGCTAGATAAACACATGAGGGAGAAAGGAATATCAGGATATACTGATAGGGTTAGATGAAGTTGGGAGGGAGGAGGCTCGTGTGGAACATAAATGCTGGCATAGACCAGTTGGGCCGAATGGCCTTTTTCTGTGCTGTAGACTCGATGTAACTGGCAGGAGAGTCTGTAACCAGAGGACATAGATTTAACATAAATGGCAAAAAAAACAGAAATGAGATGAGAGAAATGAATTCTACACAGCGAATTCACTGCCTGAAAGGGCGGTGGGAGCAGATTCAATAGTAACAAAAGGGAATTTGATAAATACTTGAAAAGGAACGATTTGCAGGGCTATTGAGAAAGAGCGGGGAAGTGGAACTAATTGGATAGCTCTTTCAAGAAGTTGACACAGACACGATAAGATCATAAGAACATAAGAAATAGCAGCAGGAACAAACCATACGGCCCCTCGAGCCTTCTCCGCCATTCAATAAGATCATGGCTGATCTTTGGCCTCAACTCCACTTTCCTGCCCGATCCCCATATCCCTTGATTCCCTCAGAGTCCAAAAATCTATCGATCTCAGTCTTGAATATACTCAACGACTGAGCATCCACAGCCCTGTAGGGTAGAGAATTCCAAATATCCTTGCGGGGAGGTTTGCTAGCACTGTTGGGGGGGGTTTAAACTAACTTGGCAGGGGGATGGGATACAGAGTGGAGCTACAATAGGGGGTGATGTGCAGCCAAATATAGAGAAAAAAACAAGTCAGCTTGGAAGACAGGGCAAATATGTGAGGGCAAGGCTGGATGGCATCTATTTTAATGCAAGGAGTCTTGCAAATAAGGTGGATGAACTGAAGGTGTTGATAAACACATGGGAGTATGATATTGTTGCTGTCACAGAGACATGGTTGAGGGAGGGGCAAGACTGGCAGCTCAATATTCCGAGGTACAGAATCTTCAGGCGAGACAGAGAGGGAGGTATAAGAGGAGGGGGGGTCGCAATATTAATTAAAGAATCAATTACTGCCATAAGGAGGGATGATATATTAGCAGGTTCCTCGAATGAGGCCATATGGGTGGAGCTTAAAAACAAAAAGGGGGCAAGCACTTTGATGGGAGTGTACTATAGGCCCCCAAACAGTCAGGGGGAGATAGAGGAACAGATATGTAGGCAAATCTCAGAAAATTGTGCAAATAATAGGGTAATAATAGTGGGGGATTTCAACTTCCCCAATATTAACTGGGATACTCAGAGTGTACAAGGCTTAGAGGGTACAAAATTCTTAACGTGCATCCAGGAGAGCTTTTTGAGCCAGCATGTAGAAAGTCCTACAAGAGAGGGGGCGGTACTGGACCTAATTCTAGGGAATGTGGCCGGCCAAGTGGAAGAAGTGCTAGTAGGTGAGCACTTTGGTGACAGTGACCATAATTTGGTGAGATTTAAGGTGGTCATGGAAAAGGACAGGGAGGGGCCGGAAATAAAGGTTCTAAATTGGGGGAAGGCCGATTTTAATAGGATAAGGCAGGATCTGGCCAAAATGGACTGGGATCAGCTGCTTGTAGGAAAATCCGCATCGGAGCAATGGGAGTCTTTCAGAAGGAAGATTGAGACCATACAATGGCAACATGTTCCCGTAAAGGTCAAGGGTGGTTCCAAGAACTCCAGGGAACCTTGGATGTCAGGGGATATACGAGAATGGATTAGGAAAAAAAGGAGGGCTTTTGGCAGATACAAAAGGCTAAAGATGGAGGAAGCCCTAGAGGAGTACAAAAAGTGCAGGGGGATACTTGAAAAAGAAATTAGGAGATCAAGGAGGGGCCATGAAATAACACTGGCGAGCAAAATAAAGGAAAATCCTAAGATGTTTTATAAGTATATTAAGGGTAAGAGGATGACTAGGGAAAAAATAGGGCCCATTAGGGACAAAAATGGCAATCTGTGTGTGGAGCCGGCAGATGTAGGAGGGGTTCTAAATGAATTTTTTGCATCTGTTTTCACTATGGAGAAGGACGACGTAGACATAGAAATACGGCAGGGGGACTGTGATATACTCGAACATATTAACATCGAGCGGGAGGAGGTATTGGCGGTTTTAGCAGGCCTAAAAATGGATAAATCCCCAGGCCCGGACGAAATGTATCCCAGGCTACTGTGTGAGGCAAAGGAGGAGATTGCGGGGGCTCTGGCACATATATTCAGAACCTCTCTGGCCACAGGGGATGTGCCAGAGGACTGGAGAACCGCTAATGTAATACCATTATTCAAGAAGGGGAGTAGGGAAAAACCGGGGAACTACAGGCCAGTGAGCCTAACATCAGTGGTAGGAAAATTATTGGAAAAAATTCTGAAGGACAAAATTAGTCTCCACTTGGAGAAGCAAGGATTAATCAGGGATAGTCAACATGGCTTTGTCAAAGGAAGATCATGTCTGACTAATTTGATTGAATTTTTTGAGGGGGTGACTAGGCGTGTGGATGAGGGTAACGCAGTGGATGTGGTATACATGGATTTCAGTAAGGCCTTCGATAAAGTCCCCCACAGGAGACTGGTCAAGAAGGTACGAGCCCATGGAGTCCAGGGTGCCTTGGCACTTTGGATACAAAACTGGCTTAGTGGCAGAAGGCAGAGGGTGATGGTCGAAGGTTGTTTTTGTGACTGGAAGCCTGTGGCCAGTGGGGTACCACAGGGATCGGTGCTGGGTCCCTTGCTGTTCGTGGTCTACATTAATGACTTGGATATGAATGTAAAAGGTATGATCAGTAAGTTCGCTGATGATACAAAAATTGGTAGGGTGGTAAATAGCGAGGAGGATAGCCTCAGTCTGCAGGACGATATAGATGGGTTGGTCAGATGGGCGGAACAGTGGCAAATGGAATTTAACCCGGAAAAGTGCGAGGTGATGCACTTTGGAGGGACTAACAAGGAAAGGGAATACACAATGAATGGGAGGACCCTAGGCAAGACAGAGGGTCAGAGGGATCTTGGTGTGCAAGTTCACAGATCCCTGAAGGCGGCGGAACAGGTAGATGAGGTGGTAAAGAAGGCATATGAGATACTTGCCTTTATTAGCCGAGGCATAGAATATAAGAGCAAGGAGGTTATGATGGAGCTGTATAAAACACTGGTTAGGCCACAGCTGGAGTACTGTGTGCAGTTCTGGTCGCCACACTACAGGAAGGATGTGATCGCTTTGGAGAGGGTGCAGAGGAGATTCACCAGGATGTTACCAGGGCTGGAGCGCTTCAGCTATGAAGAGAGACTGGGAAGATTGGGTTTGTTTTCCTTGGAGCAGAGGTGGCTGAGGGGGGACATGATTGAGGTGTACAAAATTATGAGGGGCACAGATAGGATGGATACTAAGGAGCTTTTTCCCTTCGTTGAGGGTTCTATAACAAGGGGACATAGATTCAAGGTAAAAGGCGGGAGGTTTAGAGGGGATTTGAGAAAGAACTTTTTCACCCAGAGGGTGGTTGGAGTCTGGAACTCACTGCCTGAAAGGGTTGTGGAGGCAGGAACCCTCACAACATTCAAGAAGCATTTGGATGAGCACTTGAAATGCCATAGCATACAAGGCTACGGACCAAATGCTGGAATATGGGATTAGAGTAGACAGGGCTGATGGCCGGCGCGGACACGATGGGCCGAAGGGCCTCTATCCGTGCTGTATAACTCTATGACTCTATGACTCTGAGTGAAGAAATTCCTCCTCATCTCAGTCCTAAATGTCTGACCCCTGATCCTGAGAAACGATGGGCTGAATTGCCTCCTTCTGCCCTAAGAATATATCAATAAACTATTTTGTGATTCTTAAAACACAACCAAAAAAATTAGGTGGAGAGGACTGTGGGAGACAGTGGGTTAGACACTGTCCTTTCACACTCTGGGACAGTGTGTCAGACACTGTCCTTTCTAAAAACTGACAGTAAAAGCTTCTACAAGTATATGAAAAGGAAGGGGGTAGCTAAAGTAAACATTGGTCCCTCAGAGGATGAGACTGGGGAAATAATAATGGAAAACAAGGAAATGGCAGAGGAATTGAACAGATATTTTGTATCTGTCTTCACAGTACAAGACACTAATAACATACCAATAATAAAAAATCAAGGGGCAAAGGGGAGGGAGGAACTAAAAACAATCACTATCATTAGAGAAAAAGTACTGGGTAAACTAATGGGTCTAAAGGCTGACAAGTCCCCTGGACATGATGGCTTGCATCCGAGGGTCTTAAAGGAAATGGCTACAGAGATAGTGGATGCATTGGTTGTAATCTTCCAGAATTCACTAGATTCTGGAAAGGTCCCAGCGGAATGGAAAATCGCAAACGTAACACCCCTATTCAAGAAGGGAGTGAGACAGAAAGCAGGTGACTATAGATCAGTTAGCCTGACATCTGTCATTGGGAAAATGCTAGAATTCATTATTAAGGAAGTAGTAGCAGGACATTTGGAGATTCATAATACAATCAAGGAGAGTCAACATGGTTTTATGAAGGGGAAATCATGTCTGACAAATTTATTAGAGTTCTTTGAGGAAGTAACGGGCAGGGTGGATAAAGGGGAACCAATGGATGCAGTCTATTTGAATTTCCAAAAGGCATTCGATAAGGTGCCACATAAAACATTACTGCACAAGATAAGAGCTCATGGTGTTGGGGGTAATATACTGGCATGGATAGAGGATTAGCTAACTAACAGAAAACAAAGAGTCGGGATAAAAGGGTCATTTTCAAAATGGCAATCTGTAACTAATGGGGTGCCGCAGGGCTCAGTGCTGGGGCCTCAACTATTTACAATATATATCAACGACTTGGATGAGGAACAGAGTGTCTTGTGGCCAAATTTACTGATGATACAAAGATAGGTGGAAAAGCAAGTTGTGATGAGGACACAAAGTGTCTGCAAAGGGATATTGACAGGTTAAGGGAATGGGCAAAAATTTGGCAGATGGAATATAATGTGGGAAAATGTGAAGTCATCCACTTTGGGAGGAAAAATAAAAAAGCAAAATATTATTTGATTGGAGAAATACTACAAAATGCTGCAGTACAGAGGGATCTGGGTGTCCTCGTACATGAAACACAAAAAGTCAACATACAGGTGCAGCAGGTAATCTGGAAGGCAAACGGAATATCAGCCTTTATTTCTAGGGGGATGGAATATAAAAGCAGGGAAGTCATGTTACAACTGTACAGGATGCTGGTGAGACCACACCTGGAGTACTGCGTACAGTTTTGGTGCCCTTATTTAAGGAAGGTCATACTTGCATTGGAGGCAGTTCAGAGAAGGTTCACTAGGTTGATTCCGGGTATGGAAGGGTTGTCTTATGAGGAAAGATTGAACAGGTTGGGTCTACACTCATTGGAGTTTAGAAGAATGAGAGGAGATCTTATTAAAACATACAAGATTCTGAGGGGACTCGATAGGGTAGATGCTGAGAGGATGTTACCCCTCATGGGGGAATCTAAAACTAGGGGGCATGGTCTCAGAATAAGGGGTCGTCTGTTTAAGACAGAAATGAGGAGGAATTTCTTCTCCCAGAGGGTTGTGAATCTTTGGAATTCTTTACCCCAAAAAGCTGTGGAGGCTGAGTCATTGAATACATTCAAGGCTGAGTTAAGACAAATTTTTGATCAGCAAGGGAGTCAAAGGATACGGGGAATGGGCAGGAAAGTGAGTTGAGGTAAAAATCAGATCAGCCATGATCTCATTAAATGGTGGAGCAGGCTCGAGGGGCCGAATGGCCTACTCCTGCTCCTATCTCTTATGGTCTTATGGACTTTCATAATCTGGGACAGTGGGTCAGACACCGTCCTTTGACACTCTGGGACAGAGTGGGACCGTGGGTTGACTGCTACTTATCAGGTTATTACTGTATAGTTGTCCCACACGTGTCAGCTGTGGCTCAGTTGGCAGCACTCTTGCCTCTCAGTCACAAGGTCGTGGGTTCAAGTTCCACTCCAGAGACTTGAACACAAAATCTCGGCTGACACTCCAGTGCAGTACTGAGGGAGTGCCGCATTGTTAGAGGTGCCGTCTTTCAGATGAGACGTTAAACCAAGGCCCCATCTGCCCTCTCAGGTGGACGTAAAAGATCCCACGGCACTATTTCGAAGAATAGCAGGGGAGTTTCCGTGGTGTCCTGGCCAATATTTATCCCTCAACCAAAATCGCTAAAACAGATTATCTGGTCATTACCAAATTACTGTTTATGGGAGCTTGCTGTACGCAAATTGGCTGCTGCGTTTCCCACATTACAACAGTGACTATACTTCAAACGCATTTCATTGGTTGTAAAGCGCTTTGGGAGGTCGTGAAAAGCGCTATATAAATGCAAGTCTTTCTTCTTTCTTTCATAGATAATCCTGGATCTTGAGGTACCTGGGATAGTCAAGGGATTGGAAGGTACCTGGGATAGTCAAGGGATTGGAAGGTACCTGGGATAGTCAAGGGATTGGAAGGTACCTGGGATAGTCAAGGGATTGGAAGGTACCTGGGATAGTCAAGGGATTGGAAGGTACCTGGGATAGTCAAGGGATTGGAAGGTACCTGGGATAGTCAAGGGATTGGAAGGTACCTGGGATAGTCAAGGGATTGGAAGGTACCTGGGATAGTCAAGGGATTGGAAGGTACCTGGGATAGTCAAGGGATTGGAAGGTACCTGGGATAGTCAAGGGAATGGAAGGTACCTGGGATAGTCAAGGGAATGGAAGGTACCTGGGATAATCAAGGGAACGGAAGGTACCTGGGATAGTCAAGGGAACGGAAGGTACCTGGGATAGTCAAGGGAACGGAAGGTACCTGGGATAGTCAAGGGAATGGAAGGTACCTGGGATAGTCAAGGGAACGGAAGGTACCTGGGATAGTCAAGGGAAGGGAAGGTACCTGGGATAGTCAAGGGAACGGAAGGTACCTGGGATAGTCAAGGGAACGGAAGGTACCTGGGATAGTCAAGGGAACGGAAGGTACCTGGGATAGTCAAGGGAACGGAAGGTACCTGGGATAGTCAAGGGATTGGAAGGTACCTGGGATAGTCAAGGGAACGGAAGGTACCTGGGATAGTCAAGGGATTGGAAGGTACCTGGGATAGTCAAGGGAACGGAAGGTACCTGGGATAGTCAAGGGATTGGAAGGTACCTGGGATAGTCAAGGGAACGGAAGGTATCTGGGATAGTCAAGGGATTGGAAGGTACCTGGGATAGTCAAGGGATTGGAAGGTACCTGGGATAGTCAAGGGAATGGAAGGTACCTGGGATAGTCAAGGGAATGGAAGGTACCTGGGATAGTCAAGGGATTGGAAGGTACCTGGGATAGTCAAGGGATTGGAAGGTACCTGGGATAGTCAAGGGATTGGAAGGTAAATGTAGAATATTACTTCAAGTTTCATTGTGGGAGTAGAGAAAGCAAATTAGAAAAAAGTGAAGTTAGGACTGATATCAGCAAATTTTGTTTGATCAACACATGAAATAAACTTCCAGTCAGAGCAGTGGAGGCAAAAACCCTGATATTGTTTAAGAAACAATTAGATGCTGCAATTGGGAGCAGTGTGGCTCTTCCAGATGGGTGAACTAAGATGGACTGAATGGCCTTCCTCAGCCATAATATCGTGTTACTGGAAACTCCTCAAGGTGAAACTGGTCACAAGTTGGTGTCTCGCTCCTAACCTTGACCTTAAGTCACCCATATTTACCCAAATTCTTAAATCAACTTTTAAAATGTTCAAAGTCTTTCACACACAACATAACAGTTACTAAAATAAAAACAGAAAATGCTGGAAACACTCAACAGGTCAGGCAGCATCTGTGGAGAGAGAAACAGAGTTAATGTTTCAGGTCCATGACCTTTCGCCAGAACTGGAAGATGTTGGAGATGAACAGCTTTTAAGCAAGTACAGAGCCAGGGAAAATGGGGCAGGAAGGGAACATGGAAAATCTGGCAAAGTGGAGAGGGCTGCCGTGGCCCAGAAATGTGATGGAGAAAGGTGGGTATGGACCAACCCCACAACTCCCCCCACCCCCCAGGGCCGTGTACCGATAGGGGATTCCCACCCCACAACTCCCCCCACCCCCCAGGGCCGTGTACCAATAGGGGATTCCCACCCCATAACTCCCCCCACCCCCAGGGCCGTGTACCGATAGGGGATTCCCACCCCACAACTCCCCCCACCCCCCAGGGCCGTGTACCGATAGGGGATTCCCACCCCATAACTCCCCCCACCCCCAGGGCCGTGTACCAATAGGGGATTCCCACCCCACAACTCCCCCCACCCCCCAGGGCCGTGTACCGATAGGGGATTCCCACCCCATAACTCCCCCCACCCCCAGGGCCGTGTACCAATAGGGGATTCCCACCCCACAACTCCCCCCACCCCCCAGGGCCGTGTACTGATAGGGGATTCCCACCCCACAACTCCCCCCACCCCCCAGGGCCGTGTACCGATAGGGGATTCCCACCCCATAACTCCCCCCACCCCCAGGGCCGTGTACCGATAGGGGATCCCCACCCCACAACTCCCCCCACCCCCAGGGCCGTGTACTGATAGGGGATTCCCACCCCACAACTCCCCCCACCCCCAGGGCCGTGTACCGATAGGGGATTCCCACCCCACAACTCCCCCCACCCCCCAGGACCGTGTACCGATAGGGGATTCCCAGCATCAGCCCACACGCTCAGTGGCTGTGGTGCAGCCGTCCTCCATTACCAGCACCTGCTGTCCGAGAGAACATGGGAGGGTGGTTAACATCGAATGTTGTTAAACTGAATGTTAAAGCTGGAAGGCTGTAATGTGCCTAATAGAAAGATGAAGTGCTGAGTATTTCCAATATTTTCTGTTTTTATTCCAGTTTTCCAGCATCCAGTGTATAAACAGTTACTAGTTATTTGCAGTTATTTATTTCTATTTAAAGGTATATCTGTGTGGAGTCTAATTGCATTTCATTAAGTTTTCGTGACTGTGACACTTACGGAAGCAAAGCAATGTCCTGCAGCTGCCTTGGAGCCACACTTCTTCAAATAATCAGCCCAGTCAAAATCCTGTCCAGGAAAACCTGAGGGCATTGGTCAAACATCAGACACATTAGCTCATGTTAAACTTCCATTCTAAAAACGTACATATGTGCAAGTTAACTTTCTGCCTATCAAACTCAACTTTCGCTGCTTTCATTAAAAAGAACCTTCTGCCAACCTTTTGTTCTATGAGATATTTCAAAATACAGAGTCTGTCACAGTCAACCAGCAGGAACGACACACTTTCCCAACACAAGCTGTTTTAAACAATCACAATGAACCTGAGAGTTAAGATCCCCATTAAGAGAGACTACCTATGGCATGCAACCATAATAATTTGGCTGGGAAGTTTTTCCGTTGTAATTAGCCTTTAATGACAGTCCACTGTTCCTTCAGTGTAGCTGGGTCAAAATCCTGGAACTCCCTTCCTAACAGCACTGTGGGAGAACCTTCACCACACGGACTGCAGCGGTTCAAGAAGGCGGCTCACCACCACCTTCTCAAGGGCAATTAGGGATGGGCAATAAATTCTGGCATTGCCAGCGACGCCCACATCCCATGAAGGAGTAAAAAAAACCTGTTCAACATAAAGGCAGGTAAACGGAGTTAAGATACAGATCAGCTGTGATCTAACTGAATGGTGGAACAAGCTCGAGGGGCTGAATGACCTCCTCCTGTTCCTATGTTCCGAACACCACCAGCACCCAGGGCTCTTCAAGGCTATGCCAAGATGAATGACTTATAATTAACAACCACACCAGATTTGTGAACTGTGCCCCATCAGTTACAACTTTGGCATGAGTCTTAGACATGCCAATTGGACAAGATTGGTACAACTTGACAAACAATGGCAAGAAAGAGTAAGTTTTCATGA
This sequence comes from Heptranchias perlo, assembly GCF_035084215.1. Taxonomy (NCBI): domain Eukaryota; kingdom Metazoa; phylum Chordata; class Chondrichthyes; order Hexanchiformes; family Hexanchidae; genus Heptranchias; species Heptranchias perlo. The sequence continues at coordinate 410,696 of NC_090341.1, read as the reverse complement.
AAGGAGAACTTTCAAGGGCAATAATACAAAGTTATTGACGAGCTCCCTCCACTGATGCTGCCTGACCTGTTGAGTGTTTCCAGCAGTTTATGTTTTTATTATTGAAGAGCTTGCTCGCTAAAGGCAACTCCTGGCTTGCAATTAAGAAAGAACGAGATGTTGGGAAAACCCAAATTCAACGCAGTGTTTTTGATAAAGAGCAGATGGAACAGTGGAGAAATGCAGAGCAAAAATTAAAGTTTGGTGTGAAATCTATCGGTATCTCAATAAAATTGTATATGGGAATGGTTTTGTGTGGCTCAATCCAAAATTAGTCTCATGACTGGCAAAATAATCCAGGAAAAGAACTACTCTGGCACTCAATCATAGAGAATCATAGAAAGGTTATAGCACGGAAGGAGGCCATTCGGCCCATCGAGTCTGCACTGGCTCTCTGCAAGAGCAAACAATGATTTCAGGTAAATCTCCGAAGATCAATTTTATTACATAATTTTTTCAACATTATACTGCATATTATAATAAATTACTTATGTTTCATTTATTGTGATGTGGAGATGCCGGTGATGGACTGGGGTTGACAATTGTAAACAATTTTACAACACCAAGTTATAGTCCAGCAATTTTATTTTAAATTCACAAGCTTTCGGAGACTTCCTCCTTCCTCAGGTAAATGTTACCTGAGGAAGGAGGAAGTCTCCGAAAGCTTGTGAATTTAAAATAAAATTGCTGGACTATAACTTGGTGTTGTAAAATTGTTTACAATTCATTTATTGTGATACTAAAACTGAATTTCTACAATAACAATTTACACACAGTATGGAAGCATAGTGGTTATGTTACTGGACTAATAATCTGGAGTCATGAGTTCAAATCCCGCTGGGGAGTTCAATTAATAAAATAAAATCTGGAATTAAAAAAAACTAGTATCAGTAAAGGTGGCCATGAAACTACCGGATTGTTGTAAAAACCCATCTGGTTCACTAATGCCCTTTAGGGAAGGAAACCTCTGAAATGGCCTAGCAAGCCACTCAGTTGTACAATCTCGCTAAAAAAAGTCATAAGAAGAATAAAACCGGACGGACCACCCGGTATCGGACCACTAGGCACCGGACACGACAAAGGCAAACCAAGCCCAGTCAACCCTGCAAAGTCCTCCTCACCAACATCTGGGGACTTGTGCCAAAATTGGGAGAGCTGTCCCACAGACTAGTCAAGCAACAGTCTGACATAGCCACACTCACAGAATCATACCTTTCAGCCAACGTCCCAGACTCTTCCATCACCATCCCTGGGTATGTCCTGTCCCACCGGCAGGACAGACCCACCAGAGGTGGCGGTACAGTGATAGACAGTCAGGAGGGAGTGGCCCTGGGAGTCCTCAACATTAACTCTGGACCCCATGAAATCTCATGGCATCAGGTCAAACATGGGCAAGGAAACCTCCTGCTGATTACCACTTACCGTCCTCCTCCATGTTGAGCATCACTTGGAGGAAGCACTGAGGATAGCAAGGGCACAGAATGCACTCTGGATGGGGGACTTCAATGTCCATCACTAAGGGTGGCTCGGTAGCACCACTACTGACCGAGCTGGCCGAGTCCTGAAGGACATAGCTGCCAGACTGAGCCTGCGGCAGGTAGTGAGAAAACCAACATGATGGAAAAACCTACTTGACCTCGTCCTCACCAATGTACCTGTCGCAGATGCATCTGTCCATGACAGTATTGGTAGGAGTGACCACCGCACAGTCCGCGTGGTGACGAGGTCCCATCTTCGCACTGAGGACACCATCCAACGTGTTGTGTGGCACTACCACCGTGCTAAATGGGATAGATTCAGAACAGATCTAGCTGCTCAAAACTGGACATCCAAGAGGTGCTGTCGGCCATCAGCAGCAGCAGAATTGTATTCCAGCACAATTTGTAACCTCATGGCCCGGCATATTCCTCACTCTACAAATTCCAACAAGCCAGGGGATCAACCCTGGTTCAATGAGGAGTGTAGAAGAGCATGCCAGGAGCAGCACCAGGCATACCTAAAAATGAGGTGCCAACCTGGTGAAGCTACAACTCAGGACTACATGCATGCTAAACAGCGGAAGCAACATGCTATAGACAGAGCTAAGCGATTCCACAACCAACGGATCAGATCAAAGCTCTGCAGTCCTGCCACATCCAGTCGTGAATGGTGGTGGACAATTAAACAACTAACAGGAGGAGGAGGCTCCGTGAACATCCCCATCCTCAATGATGGCGGAGTCCAGCACGTGAGTGCAAAAGACAAGACTGAAGCGTTTGCAACTATCTTCAGCCAGAAGTGCCGAGTGGATGATCCATCTCGGCCTCCTCCCGATATCCCCACCATCACAGAAGCCAGCCTTCAGCCAATTCGATTCACTCCACGTGATATCAAGAAACGGCTGAGTGAACTGGATACAGCAAAGGCAATGGGCCCCGATAACATCCCGGCTGTAGTGCTGAAGACTTGTGCTCCAGAACTAGCTGCGCCTCTAGCCAAACCGTTCCAGTACAGCTACAACACCGGCATCTACCCGACAATGTGGAAAATTTCCCAGGTATGTCCTGTACACAAAATGCAGGACAAATCCAATCCGGCCAATTACCGCCCCATCAGTCTACTCTCAATCATCAGCAAAGTGATGGAAGGTGTCGTCGACAGTGCTATCAAGCGGCACTTACTCACCAATAACCTGCTCCACTCATGCTCAGTTTGGGTTCCGCCAGCACCACTCGGCTCCAGGCCTCATTACAGCTTTGGTCCAAACATGGACAAAAGAGCTGAATTCCAGAGGTGAGGTGAGAGTGACTGCCCTTGACAATAAGGCACCATTTAACAGAGTGTGGCACCAAGGAGCCCTAGTAAAATTGAAGTCAATGCGAATCAGGGGGAAAACTCTCCAGTGGCTGGAGTCATATCTAGCACAAAGGAAGATGGTAGTGGTTGTTGGAGGCCAATCATCTCAGCCACAGGACATTGCTGCAGGAGTTCCTCAGGGCAGTGTCCTAGGCCCAACCATCTTCAGCTGCTTCATCAATGACCTTCCCTCCATCATAAGGTCAGAAATGGGGATGTTCGCTGATGATTGCACAGTGTTCAGTTCCATTCGCAACCCCTCAGATAATGAAGCAGTCTGTGCCCGCATGCAGCAAGACCTGGACAACATCCAGGCTTGGGCTCATAAGTGGCAAGTAACATTCGCGTCAGACAAGTGCCAGGCAATGACCATCTCCAACAAGAGAGAGTCTAACCACCTCCCCTTGACATTCAACGGCATTACCATCGCCGAATCCCCCACCAACATCATGGGGGTCACCATGACCAGGAACTTAACTGGACCAGCCACATAAATACTGTGGCTACAAGAGCAGGTCAGAGGCTGGGTATTCTGCGGCGAGTGACTCACCTCCTGACTCCCCAAAGCCTTTCCACCATCTACAAGGCACAAGTTAGGAGTGTGATAGAATACTCTCCACTTGCCTGAACAACACTCAAGAAGCTCGACACCATCCAGGACAAAGCAGCCCGCTTGATTGGCACCCCATCCACCACCTTAAACATTCACTCCCTTCACCACCGGCGCACTGTGGTTGCAGTGTGTACCATCCACAGGATGCACTACAGCAACTCGCCAAGGCTTCTTCGACAGCACCTCCCAAACCCACGACCTCTACCACCTAGAAGGACAAGAGCAGCAGGTACATGGGAACACCACCACCTGCACGTTCCCTTCCAAGTCACACACCATCCCGACTTGGAAATATATCGCCGTTCCTCTATCGTCGCTGGATCAAAATCCTGGAACTCCCTTCCTAACAGCACTGTGGGAGAACCTTCACCGCACGGACTGCAGTGGTTCAAGAAGGCGGCTCACCATCACCTTCTCAAGGGCAATTAGGGATGGGCAGTAAATGCCGGCCTCGCCAGCGACGCCCACATCCCATGAACGAATTTTTAAAAATTTATGTGCTTTTAAATTTTGAACACACATTCTGAATACTGTTGAGGGAAAGGGTTCCTCTGCGGAGTGCAGCCAGAGCCAAGTCCACTGCACCATGGGTGGCTCAGCTGAACGGGGTGAAGTGGGGTGGTGATTGGGTGGAGAAAGGTCAGGAGAGTGATAGTGATAGGGGATTCAATAGTTAGGGGAACAAACAGGCGTTTCTGCGGCCGCAGACTTGATTCCAGGATGGTACTTTGCCTCCCTAGTGCCAGGGTCAAGGATGTCACTGACCGGCTGCAGAACATTCTAGAGGGGGAGGGTGAACAGCCAGAGGTCGTGGTCCATATTGGTACCAACACATAGGTAGAAAGAGGGATGAGGTCCTGCAGGCAGATTTTAAGGAGTTAGGAAAGAGATTAAGAAGCAGGACCTCAAAGGGAGTAATCTCCAGATTACTCCCGGTGCCATGCTGTAGTGAGTATAGAAAAAGGAGGATAGAGCAGATGAATGCGTGGCTGGAGAGATGGGTGCAGGAGGGAGGGCTTTAGATTCCTGAGGCATTGGGGCCAGTTCTGGGGGAAGTGGGACCTGTACAGGCTGGGCGGCTTGCGCCTCAACAGAGCTGGGACCAATGCCCTCGCAGGAAGTGTCACTAGTGCTGTGGGGGAGGGGGGGTTTAAACTAATTTGTCAGGGGGATGGGCACCAGGATGTAGCATTGGAAAGGAGAAACAAGGTGCACAAAGGATTGGGAGAGACAGATAGCACTAGAATAAGAAATAGTACGATATTAGGTGGGATCAGACTAAGAGCAAGTACAAGAAAGTCCAATATTGGTTTACAGTGCATGTGTGTAAACGCACGAAGTGTGGTAAACAAGGTCGGTGAGCTGCAGGCGCAAATAGCCACATGGGAATACGAATTAGTTTTTTTTTGTTCGTTCATGGGATGTGGGCTTCGCTGGCAAGACCAGCATTTATTGCCCATCCCGAATTGCCCTTGAGAAGGTGGTGGTGAGCCGCCTTCTTGAACCGCTGCAGTCCGTGTGGTGAAGATTCTCCCACAGGAATTCCAGAATTTTGACCCAGCGACGATGAAGGAACGGCGATATATTTCCAAGTCGGGATGGTGTGTGACTTGGAGGGAAACGTGCAGGTGGTGTTGTTCCCATGTGCCTGCTGCTCTTGTCCTTCTAGGTGGTACAAGTCGCGGGTTTGGGAGGTGCTGTCGAAGAAGCCTTGGCGAGTTGCTGCAGTGCATCCTGTGGATGGTGCACACTGCAGCCACAGTGCGCCGGTGGTGAAGGGAGTGAATGTTTAGGGTGGTGGATGGGGTGCCAATCAAGCGGGCTGCTTTGTCCTGGATGGTGTCGAGCTTCTTGAGTGTTGTTCAGGCAAGTGGAGAGTATTCTATCACACTCCTAACTTGTGCCTTGTAGATGGTGGAAAGGCTTTGGGGAGTCAGGAGGTGAGTCACTCGCCGCAGAATACCCAGCCTCTGACCTGCTCTTGTAGCCACAGTATTTATATGGCTGGTCCAGTTAAGTTTCTGGTCAATGGTGACCCCCAGGATGTTGATGGTGGGGGATTCGGCGATGGTAATGCCGTTGAATGTCAAGGGGAGGTGGTTAGACTCTCTCTTGTTGGAGATGGTCATTGCCTGGCACTTGTCTGGCGCGAATGTTACTTGCCACTTGTCAGCCCAAGCCTGGATGTTGTCCAGGCCTTGCTGCATGCGGGCACGGACTGCTTCATTATCTGAGGGGTTGCGAATGGAACTGAATACTGTGCAATCATCAGCGAACATCCCCATTTCTGACCTTATGATGGAGGGAAGGTCATTGATGAAGCAGCTGAAGATGGTTGGGCCTAGGACACTGCCCTGAGGAACTCCTGCAGCAATGTCCTGTGGCTGAGATGATTGGCCTCCAACAACCACTACCATCTTCCTTTGTGCTAGGTATGATATCGGAGACCTGGCTCAAAAAAGGGCAGGATTGGGTACTGAATATTCCTGGATACAAGGTGCTCAGGAAAGATAGGGAAAGAAAGGAGTGGGGGGGGTGGCGGTGGCAGTATTGATTAAGAAGAACATTGCAGTGCTGGAGAGAAATGATGTCCTGGAGGGGTCAAGGACAGAATCTATTTGGTTAGAGTTAAGGAACAAAAGAGGTGCCATTACACTACTGGGAATATTCTATTGGCCACCAACTAGTGGGAAGGATTTGGAGGAACAAATTTGCAGGGAAATTACAGAAAGGTGCAAGAGCCATAGAGTAATGATAATGGGGGACTTCAACTATCCGAATATATGATGTGGAGATGCCGGTGATGGACTGGGGTTGACAATTGTAAACAATTTTACAACACCAAGTTTAAAATAAAATTGCTGGACTATAACTTGGTGTTGTAAAATTGTTTACAATTATCCGAATATAGACTGGGATAGTGATAATATAAGGGGCAAAGAGGGGGGAGGAATTTCTGAACTGTGTTCAAGAGAACTTTCTTCACCAGTACACTTCCAGCCCAACGAGGAAGGAGGCATTGCTGGATTTAGTTCTGGGAATGAGGCGGGCCAAGTTGAGTAAGTGTCAGTGGGGGAACATTTAGGGAACAGCGATCATAGTATCATAAGGTTTAAAATAGCTATGGAAAAGGACATGGACCACTCTAAAGTAAAAAGACCGGCCAAGGTACTAAATGAGTACTTTGCATCTGTCTTTACCAAGGAAGAAGATGCTGCCAGAGTCTCAGTAAAGGAAGATAAAGTTTAGATACTGGATGGGCTAAAAATTGATTAGGGGGAGGTACTGGAAAGGCTGGCTGTACTTAAAGTAGATAAGTCACCCGTTCCGGATGGGATATATCCTAGGTTGCTGAGGGAAGTAAGGGTAGAAATTGCCATAATCTTCCAAGCATCTTTAGATACGGGGGTGGTGCCAGAGGACTGAAGAATTGCAAATGTTAAACCCTTGTTCAAAAAAAGGTGTAAGGATAAACCCAGCAACTGCAGGTCAGTCAGTTTAACCTTGTTGGTGAGGAAACGTTTAGAAACGATAATCCGGGACAGAATTAACAGTCACTCGGACAAGCTTTGATTGATTAGGGAAAGCCAGCACGGATTTGTTAAAGGCAAATCGTGTTTAACTAACCAGATAGAGTTTTTTGATGAGGTAACAGAGAGGGTAGATGAGGGCAGAGCAGTTGATGTGGTGTATATGGACTTTCAAAAGGCGTTTGACAAAGTGCTGCATAATAGGCTGTCATCAAGATTGAATGATGTGGAGATGCCGGTGATGGACTGGGGTTGACAATTGTAAACAATTTTACAACACCAAGTTATAGTCCAGCAATTTTATTTTAAATTCACAAGCTTTCGGAGCTTGTGAATTTAAAATAAAATTGCTGGACTATAACTTGGTGTTGTAAAATTGTTTACAATCAAGATTGAAGCCCATGGAATAAAAGGGGCAGTAGCAACATGGATACAGAATTGGCTAAGTGACAGGAAATAGAGAGTAATGGTGAATGGTAGTTTTTCAGAGAGGGAGGTGTGCAGTGGTGTTCCCCAGGGGTCAATGCTTTTCTTGATATATATTAATGTTTTGGACTTGGGTGCACAGGGAAGAGTGATAGACTTCAAGAGGATATAGACAGGCTGATGGCATGAGCGGACATGTGGCAGATGGAAATTTATCGCAGAAAAATGTGAAGTGATACATTTCGGTAGGAAGGATGAGGAGAGGCAATATAAACTAGGGGGCATAACTCTAAACGGGATACAGAAAGAGAGAGATCCGGGGGTATATGTACACAAATTGTTGAAGGTGGCAGGGCAGGTTGAGAAAGTGGTTAAAAAAGCACACGGGATCCTGGGCTTTATAAATAGAGGCACAGAGTACAAAAGCAAAGGAGTCATGATGAATCTTTATAAAACACTGGTTCAGCCACAACTGGAGTATTGTGTCCAGTTCTGGGCACCGCACTTTAGGAAAGATGTGAAGGCCTTAGAGAGGGTGCAGAAAAGATTTACTAGAATGATTCCAGGGATGAGGGACTTTAGTTACGTGGATAGACTGGAGAAGCTGGGGTTGTTCTCCTTCAAAATCACGAAGGGTCTAGACAGAGTAGAGAGAATCTGTTCCCATTAGTGGAAGAGTCAAGAACCAGAGGACATAGATTTAAGGTGATTGGCAAAAGAACCAAAGGTAACATGAGGAAAAACTTTTTTTTTTTTGCACACAGCGAGTGGTTAGGATCTGGAATGCACTGCCCGAGGGGGTGGTGGAGGCAGATTCAGTCATGGCCTTCAAAAGGGAACTGGATAAATACTTTAAAGGAAAAAATTTGCAGGGCTACAGGGATAAGGCGTGGGAGTGATACTAACTGGATCGCTCTTGCATACAGCCAGCATGGATTCGATGGGCCGAATGGCCTCCTCACACCGCTGTAACTGTTCTATGATTCTATTAATTTTTGTGTGGTCACTTCCAGTGTCACTTTAGGCAGGTCCTTTTAATGAAGGTCAGCCTGCTTTGAGGCCACGTTTTCTCAGCAGAACAGATGGTTTTAAATAACAGGCACCACTGCAGCTCCAAAACCCAGGCATAAAACTAAATACCAGATGTTCATACGACTGGACTCATTGTTTGAAATTGCTTAGTTATTAAACTATAAAGCTGCAACATGTTGCTGCAGTTCTGAAACATAAACAAGCTTTCAATTTTACATGAATCCGAGACACACTCCTGCATCACCACTTTGTTCACATGCACACTGAAGCTACGCGCCAACTCTCCTCACAGACATTGGCAAGTTAGTCGTCCTGTTCAGGTCCTCACCTTTAGGCGAGGTCAGATGCAAGCCGTGTTTGAGACACCATTGGACAGGAAGGATGTTTGGATTCTTCCCGTGACACACAAATGAGTTAACAGTCCTGGCTCCATCCGGTCGCACTGTGTCAATTTCCACCAAGAAATATTTCTTGTTATATACCTGGTAGGAAAAACCTTGTTCAGTGAGGGTGAAAGCAACTGACAGCCTGATTTAGGAACAGAAAGAACAGGCTACCTGCCTTACGGAGTCTTTGTCAATCTTCCAATGGAAACATTCTCCACACACTACAGCCGTCTGTCCTATTGGCCTTGGGAGTCCTCTGCTCTCCATACAGCGTACACTGCCATAAAAAACATTGTCGACATGCCTTTGGTTGTTTCCCCTCCCTATAAAAGGCAGGTGGTATGAGGAGCATTAGCCCAGTTTGATCTATAGCTACATTATCTAATGGCTGGTATATTCTGACCACAGGGATGGATGGAGAGAGCAGAGTGCGTGGAGAATGTTTGCATTCGAAAACCGAAGACGACTATCAAGGTAATCTATTGTTGCTCTTCCTTCCTAGTTCTCCACCAGATCAGTAAAATGAGGTGGTGGGAGTGGTTTCAACACTGACCGAGAGGACCAAACTGCCAAACGTCAACTCCTGGTATGCGGTTAGATCCAGCGTCCAGTGTTTTCATCTTTGAGAAGCACCGTATCAGTCGCCCAACAGCAAGGGAGGGGTGGCTAACTCATTTAGGCAGAAATATGAGCAACAGCCCATTAGAAACCACTGGAAGAGGGAGTGGTACTCTGATAGAATGTGGCATCCTTACATCTGCTCCACAAACAGATTGTTAATGAGGATGGAATCGTCAGGATCTAACTTGTTGGAATGGAGAACGCCAACTGGCGTTTATATGGTGCCTTTAAGAACCCTTCCATCCCCCACACCATGCCCCCTTCCCCCAACAAACAGAAACAGGCTCCAAGCAGTCACACAATTGCTAGGAGAGATGACCAAAAGCTGGAGAAAAGTGGCAAAAGTGGTTATTAAGGATGTAGTAACAGGGCACTTAGAAAATCATAATATGATTATGCAGAGTCAACATGGTTGTATGAAAGGGAAATTGTGTTTGACAAATTTATTAGAGTTTATTAAGGGATATGGGCCAAAGGCAGGTATATGGAGCTAGATCAGCCATGATCTTATCAAATGGCGGAGCAGGCACGAGGGGCTGAATGGCCTACTCCTGTTCCTATGTTCCTATTGAGGATGTAACTAGCAGGGTAGATAAAGGGGAACCAGTGAATGTAGTATATTTGGATTTTAAAAAGTTATTCGATAAGGTGCCACACAAGAAGTGTTTCATAAGATTAGGGCTCATGGGGTTGGGGGTAACATATTAGCATGGATAGAGGATTGGTTAACAGGCAGAAAACAGAGAGTAGGAATAAACGGGTTATTTTTGGGTTGGCAGGTTGTAACTAGTGGGGCGCTGCAAGGATCAGTGCTTGGGCCTCAGCTATTTACAATCTACATTAATGACTTAGATGAAGGGACCGAGTGTAAAGTATACAAGTTTACTGACGATACAAAGCTAGGTGGGAAAGTAAGCTGTGAGGAGGACACAAAGAGTCTGCAAAGGGATATAGACAGGTTAAGTGAGTGGGCAAGAAGGTGGCAGATGGAGAATAATGTGGGGAAATGTGAGGTTATTCACTTTGGTAGGAAGAATAGAAAAACAGAATATTTTTTAAAAGGTGAGAGACTAAGAAATGTTGGTAGTCAGAGGGATTTGGGTCCTGGTACATGAATCACAGAAAGTTAACATGCAGGTACAGCAGGCAATTAGGAAGGCAAATGGCATGTCAGCCTTTATTGCAAGGGGGTTGGAGTATAAGAGTAAGGAAGTCTTACCACAATTAAACAGGGCTTTGGTGAGACCACACCTGGAGTACTGTGTATAGTTTTGGTCTCCTTACGTAAGGAAGGATATACTTGCCTTAGAGGCAGTGCAACTAAGGTTCACCAGATTGATTCCTGGGATGAGAGGGTTGTCCTATGAGGAGAGATTGAGTAGAATGGGCCGATACTCTCTGGAGTTCAGAAGAATGAGAGGTGACCTCATTGAAACATACAAGATTCTGAGAAGGCTTGACAGGGTAGATGCTGAGAGGCTGTTTCCCCTGGCTGGAGAGTCTAGAACTAGGGGTCATAGTCTCAGGATAAGGGGTCGGCCATTTAGGACCGAGATGAGGAAAAATTTAATCACTCGGAGGGTTGTGAATCTTTGGAATTCTCTACTGCAGAAGGCTGTGGATGCTCAGCTGTTGAGAATATTCAAGACTGAGATCGATGGATATTTCGACACTAAGGAAATCAAGGGATATGGGGATTGGGCGGGAAAGTGGAGTGGAGGTCGAAGATCAGCCATGATCTTATTGAATGGCGGAGCAGACTCGAGGGTCTGTATGGCCTACTCCTGTTAACTATTTCTTATGTTCTTATATAGAGTTTACTAAACTCAAATAAATATTCATGAATGAAACACAGGTGTGCACTTGTACCATTAGTCGTGTAACTTACTTTCGTGATGGTGGCAGGGCTGATGGAAAAGGGCACGGTTGGATTCACAGCTTCTAACTTCATTCCGACATCGAAAGAATGCTCACCAATGTCACATTGATCCTGAGAAGCATACAAGATAAAAAGGGCGTCAGAAACATCTCTCGCACCTCCCGTTACTGATTTTAAAAAATTTAGAGGGATCACATTGGTCTGAATGACCATCATGTATCATAGTGTAGCAATAAAAAGTTACTCACAGTAATTTAACAATTCAAAGACATGCTTCTCATCTCACGAGTTAGTCAATAAAGTGTCCAGGTAGTGGGTCATAGACTGAGCAGATCGATTGTTAAATAGCTTCTTTTTGTTTATCAAATGAAAACATTTCTCTATGTAGGAGATCTACTCATGGAGGCAGAGGGGATGGCCGAGGTACTAAGTAACTACTTTGCATCTGTCTTTACCAAGGAAGAAGATGCTGCCAGCGTCTCAGCAAAGGAAGATATAGGTGAAAAACTGGATGGGCTAAAAATTGATAAAGAGGAGGTACTAGAAAAGCTAGCTGTAATAAATTAGATAAGTCACCCAGTCTGGATGGGATGCGTCCTAGGTTGCTGAGGGAAGGGTGGAAATTGCGGAGGTACTGGCCATAATCTTCCAAACATCTTTAGATATGGGGGTGGTGCCAGAGGAGTGGAGAATTGCAAATGTTACACCCTTGACTAACCTGACAGAGTTTTTTGATGAGGTAACAGAGAGGGTAGATGAGGGCAACGCAGTTGATGTGGTGTATATGGACTTTCAAAAGGCGTTTGATAAAGTGCCGCATAATAGGCTTGTCATCAAGAATGACGCCCATGGAATAAAAGGGGCAGTAGTAGCATGGATACAGAATTGGCTAAGTAACAGGAAACAGAGAGTCGTGGTGAACGGTTGTTTTTCGGACTGGAGGGAAGTGTACAGTGGTGTTCCCCATGGGTAGGTGCTGGGACCATTGCTTTTCTTGATATATATTAATAACTTGGACTTGGGTGTACAGGGCACAATTTCCAAATATGCAGATGACACAAAACTTGGAAGTATAGTGAACAGTGAGAAGGATAGTGATAGACTTCAAGAGGATATAGACAGGCAGGTGGAATGGGAGGACACGTGGCAGATGAAATTTATCGCAGAAAAATGCGAAGTGATACATTTCGGTTGGAAGAATGAAGAGAGGCAATATAAACTGAAGGGTACAACTCTAAAAGGGATACAGGAACAGAGAGATCTGAGGGGTTTTGTACACAAATCATTGAAGGTGGCAGGGCAAGTTGAGAAAGCAGTTAAAAAAGCATACAGGATCCTGGGCTTTGTAAATAGTGGCAGAGAGTAAAAAAGCAAGGAAGTCAAGATGAACCTTTATAAAACACTGGTTTGGCCACAACTGGAGTATTGTGTCCAGTTCTGGGCACCACACTTTAGGAAAGATGTGAAGACCTTAGAGAGGGTGCAGAAGAGATTTACTAGAATGATTCCACGGATGAGGGAATTTAGTTATGTGGAGAGACTGGAGAAGCTGGGGTTGTTCTCCTTGGTACAGAGAAGGTTGCGAGGAGATTTGATCGAGGTATTCAAAATCATGAAGGGTTTAGACAGAATGGATAGAGAGAAATTGATCCCATTGGCGGAAGGGTCAAGGACCAGAGGACACAGATTTAAGGTGATTGGCAAAAGAACCAAAGGTGACACGAGGAAAAACATTTTTAAAAAAAACACAGCGATTGGTTATGATCTGGAATGCACTGCCCGAGGGGGTGGTGGAGGCAGATTCAATCATGGCCTTCAAAAGGGAACTGGATAAGTACTTGAAATGAAAAAATTTGCAGGGCTACGGGGATAGGGCGGGGGGGGGGGGGACACTAGCTGGATTGCTCTTGCATACAGCCGGTACGGACTCAATGGGCTGAATGGCCTCCTTCCGTTCTGTAACCTATGATTCTATGTTCGTTACCACCTGCGGTAGTATCTCTCGCCATCTCTGTTATTACAAGTACTGGAGAACGAGGTCCAGCGATTAGAGGGAAAGGACAATCAGCAGAAAAGTGCCATTAGAAGAGGTGGCACAAAACACGGGCACAGACTGATGGGCCATTTTCTGTGCTGGGATTTTATACACAGTAGTTTGAAGAAAGGCTCATACTAGTTTCAGTCACTGTGCTCACATTATCTTAGAAAATCCAAATATAAACCTAGGAACAGCAAGAGACCAAAGCTGCAACCACCAGACACACGCGCACACACACCAACAGGGCGAGGCACGCGCGCACAAACAGGGCGAGGCACGCGCGCACAAACAGGGCGAGGCACGCGCGCACAGACAGGGCGAGGCACGCGCGCACAGACAGGGCGAGGCACGCGCGCACAGACAGGGCGGCGCGCGCGCACAGACAGGGCGAGGCGCGCGCACAGACAGGGCGAGGCGCGCGCACACAGACAGGGCGAGGCGCGCGCACACAGACAGGGCGAGGCGCGCGCACACAGACAGGGCGAGGCGCGCGCACACAGACAGGGCGAGGCGCGCGCACACAGACAGGGCGAGGCGCGCGCACACAGACAGGGCGAGGCGCGCGCACACAGACAGGGCGAGGCGCGCGCACACAGACAGGGCGAGGCGCGCGCACACAGACAGGGCGAGGCGCGCGCACACAGACAGGGCGAGGCGCGCGCACACAGACAGGGCGAGGCGCGCGCACACAGACAGGGCGGCGCGCGCACACAGACAGGGCGGCGCGCGCACACAGACAGGGCGGCGCGCGCACACAGACAGGGCGGCGCGCGCACACAGACAGGGCGGCGCGCGCACACAGACAGGGCGGCGCGCGCACACAGACAGGGCGGCGCGCGCACACAGACAGGGCGGCGCGCGCACACAGACAGGGCGGCGCGCGCACACAGACAGGGCGACACACACACACAAACAGGGCGACACACACACACAAACAGGGCGACACACACACAAACAGGGCGACACACACACAAACAGGGCGACACACACACAAACAGGGCGACACACACACAAACAGGGCGACACACACACAAACAGGGCGACACACACACAAACAGGGCGACACACACACAAACAGGGCGACACACACACAAACAGGGCGACACACACACAAACAGGGCGACACACACACAAACAGGGCGACACACACACAAACAGGGCGACACACACACAAACAGGGCGACACACACACAAACAGGGCGACACACACACAAACAGGGCGACACACACACAAACAGGGCGACACACACACAAACAGGGCGACACACACACAAACAGGGCGACACACACACAAACAGGGCGACACACACACAAACAGGGCGACACACACACAAACAGGGCGACACACACACAAACAGGGCGACACACACACAAACAGGGCGACACACACACAAACAGGGCGACACACACACAAACAGGGCGACACACACACAAACAGGGCGACACACACACAAACAGGGCGACACACACACAAACAGGGCGACACACACACAAACAGGGCGACACACACACAAACAGGGCGACACACACACAAACAGGGCGACACACACACAAACAGGGCGACACACACACAAACAGGGCGACACACACACAAACAGGGCGACACACACACAAACAGGGCGACACACACACAAACAGGGCGACACACACACAAACAGGGCGACACACACACAAACAGGGCGACACACACACAAACAGGGCGACACACACACAAACAGGGCGACACACACACAAACAGGGCGACACACACACAAACAGGGCGACACACACACAAACAGGGCGACACACACACAAACAGGGCGACACACACACAAACAGGGCGACACACACACAAACAGGGCGACACACACACAAACAGGGCGACACACACACAAACAGGGCGACACACACACAAACAGGGCGACACACACACAAACAGGGCGACACACACACAAACAGGGCGACACACACACAAACAGGGCGACACACACACAAACAGGGCGACACACACACAAACAGGGCGACACACACACAAACAGGGCGACACACACACAAACAGGGCGACACACACACAAACAGGGCGACACACACACAAACAGGGCGACACACACACAAACAGGGCGACACACACACAAACAGGGCGACACACACACAAACAGGGCGACACACACACAAACAGGGCGACACACACACAAACAGGGCGACACACACACAAACAGGGCGACACACACACAAACAGGGCGACACACACACAAACAGGGCGACACACACACAAACAGGGCGACACACACACAAACAGGGCGACACACACACAAACAGGGCGACACACACACAAACAGGGCGACACACACACAAACAGGGCGACACACACACAAACAGGGCGACACACACACAAACAGGGCGACACACACACAAACAGGGCGACACACACACAAACAGGGCGACACACACACAAACAGGGCGACACACACACAAACAGGGCGACACACACACAAACAGGGCGACACACACACAAACAGGGCGACACACACACAAACAGGGCGACACACACACAAACAGGGCGACACACACACAAACAGGGCGACACACACACAAACAGGGCGACACACACACAAACAGGGCGACACACACACAAACAGGGCGACACACACACAAACAGGGCGACACACACACAAACAGGGCGACACACACACAAACAGGGCGACACACACACAAACAGGGCGACACACACACAAACAGGGCGACACACACACAAACAGGGCGACACACACACAAACAGGGCGACACACACACAAACAGGGCGACACACACACAAACAGGGCGACACACACACAAACAGGGCGACACACACACAAACAGGGCGACACACACACAAACAGGGCGACACACACACAAACAGGGCGACACACACACAAACAGGGCGACACACACACAAACAGGGCGACACACACACAAACAGGGCGACACACACACAAACAGGGCGACACACACACAAACAGGGCGACACACACACAAACAGGGCGACACACACACAAACAGGGCGACACACACACAAACAGGGCGACACACACACAAACAGGGCGACACACACACAAACAGGGCGACACACACACAAACAGGGCGACACACACACAAACAGGGCGACACACACACAAACAGGGCGACACACACACAAACAGGGCGACACACACACAAACAGGGCGACACACACACAAACAGGGCGACACACACACAAACAGGGCGACACACACACAAACAGGGCGACACACACACAAACAGGGCGACACACACACAAACAGGGCGACACACACACAAACAGGGCGACACACACACAAACAGGGCGACACACACACAAACAGGGCGACACACACACAAACAGGGCGACACACACACAAACAGGGCGACACACACACAAACAGGGCGACACACACACAAACAGGGCGACACACACACAAACAGGGCGACACACACACAAACAGGGCGACACACACACAAACAGGGCGACACACACACAAACAGGGCGACACACACACAAACAGGGCGACACACACACAAACAGGGCGACACACACACAAACAGGGCGACACACACACAAACAGGGCGACACACACACAAACAGGGCGACACACACACAAACAGGGCGACACACACACAAACAGGGCGACACACACACAAACAGGGCGACACACACACAAACAGGGCGACACACACACAAACAGGGCGACACACACACAAACAGGGCGACACACACACAAACAGGGCGACACACACACAAACAGGGCGACACACACACAAACAGGGCGACACACACACAAACAGGGCGACACACACACAAACAGGGCGACACACACACAAACAGGGCGACACACACACAAACAGGGCGACACACACACAAACAGGGCGACACACACACAAACAGGGCGACACACACACAAACAGGGCGACACACACACAAACAGGGCGACACACACACAAACAGGGCGACACACACACAAACAGGGCGACACACACACAAACAGGGCGACACACACACAAACAGGGCGACACACACACAAACAGGGCGACACACACACAAACAGGGCGACACACACACAAACAGGGCGACACACACACAAACAGGGCGACACACACACAAACAGGGCGACACACACACAAACAGGGCGACACACACACAAACAGGGCGACACACACACAAACAGGGCGACACACACACAAACAGGGCGACACACACACAAACAGGGCGACACACACACAAACAGGGCGACACACACACAAACAGGGCGACACACACACAAACAGGGCGACACACACACAAACAGGGCGACACACACACAAACAGGGCGACACACACACAAACAGGGCGACACACACACAAACAGGGCGACACACACACAAACAGGGCGACACACACACAAACAGGGCGACACACACACAAACAGGGCGACACACACACAAACAGGGCGACACACACACAAACAGGGCGACACACACACAAACAGGGCGACACACACACAAACAGGGCGACACACACACAAACAGGGCGACACACACACAAACAGGGCGACACACACACAAACAGGGCGACACACACACAAACAGGGCGACACACACACAAACAGGGCGACACACACACAAACAGGGCGACACACACACAAACAGGGCGACACACACACAAACAGGGCGACACACACACAAACAGGGCGACACACACACAAACAGGGCGACACACACACAAACAGGGCGACACACACACAAACAGGGCGACACACACACAAACAGGGCGACACACACACAAACAGGGCGACACACACACAAACAGGGCGACACACACACAAACAGGGCGACACACACACAAACAGGGCGACACACACACAAACAGGGCGACACACACACAAACAGGGCGACACACACACAAACAGGGCGACACACACACAAACAGGGCGACACACACACAAACAGGGCGACACACACACAAACAGGGCGACACACACACAAACAGGGCGACACACACACAAACAGGGCGACACACACACAAACAGGGCGACACACACACAAACAGGGCGACACACACACAAACAGGGCGACACACACACAAACAGGGCGACACACACACAAACAGGGCGACACACACACAAACAGGGCGACACACACACAAACAGGGCGACACACACACAAACAGGGCGACACACACACAAACAGGGCGACACACACACAAACAGGGCGACACACACACAAACAGGGCGACACACACACAAACAGGGCGACACACACACAAACAGGGCGACACACACACAAACAGGGCGACACACACACAAACAGGGCGACACACACACAAACAGGGCGACACACACACAAACAGGGCGACACACACACAAACAGGGCGACACACACACAAACAGGGCGACACACACACAAACAGGGCGACACACACACAAACAGGGCGACACACACACAAACAGGGCGACACACACACAAACAGGGCGACACACACACAAACAGGGCGACACACACACAAACAGGGCGACACACACACAAACAGGGCGACACACACACAAACAGGGCGACACACACACAAACAGGGCGACACACACACAAACAGGGCGACACACACACAAACAGGGCGACACACACACAAACAGGGCGACACACACACAAACAGGGCGACACACACACAAACAGGGCGACACACACACAAACAGGGCGACACACACACAAACAGGGCGACACACACACAAACAGGGCGACACACACACAAACAGGGCGACACACACACAAACAGGGCGACACACACACAAACAGGGCGACACACACACAAACAGGGCGACACACACACAAACAGGGCGACACACACACAAACAGGGCGACACACACACAAACAGGGCGACACACACACAAACAGGGCGACACACACACAAACAGGGCGACACACACACAAACAGGGCGACACACACACAAACAGGGCGACACACATATAGTACTAAACACATACACTATTGTGCAACACATGCAGTACTAATCACACTGTAGTGCACACATCATGCTAAACACATACACTATAGTGCAACACACGCATACCATAGTGCAACATACAAACACATACACTGTAGTGCAACACAGTATTAAAACACACACACTATAATGCCATACACACTACAATGCAACACATAACACACACTAATGCTACGACACTATGGTGCTACACAGTACTAAACACACACAATAGTGCAACAAACACACATATCCTCAACACCCACGATAGTGCTACACCCACGCAGTACCAAACACACACTATAATGCAACACACACGAACTATAGTGCTACACACACACTATACGACTACAAACACATGGCAGCTCTCACACCCAATAGAATGTGTGCGTCCACACGCACACAAAGACCAAAGACCAGAGTCCACACATTGTAGCAGCCACTATCGTTCCGAACACCTCCCAACAAGAAAAGAAGCTGCTGTCACTGGTCTCCCAGGTGTTGAACAGACACAGGCCAGTACCTGGATATAGTCACACTTACTTTAAATACCTGTGGGGGGTCCGGTGAGCCCATAGTCTCTTCTGCAACAGTCTGTAGGACAGCTTGCCATTGCTCCTCATTCATCAATGATCTGATGACTAAATAAATTGAAACTGCTTTATAAAAACATTTGCTTGTTCCCGTCATTTCATTAGTGGGATTCTGTTCCTATAAAAAGCTTTGAAAGGTTAATAGAAGAACTCGATACAAAACAGATTACAGCCCTGCAATTCTTCATTGTTACTAAAACTGATATAAAGCTTTGGCCGTTTGAAGAACATAAGAAATAGGAGCAGGAGTAGGCCGTACGGCCCCTCGAGGCTGCTCCGCCATTCAATAAGATCATGGCTGATCTTCAACCTCCACTCCACTTTCCCGCCCGATCCCCATATCCCTTGATTCCCCTAGAGTCCAAAAATCTATCCATCTCAGCCTTGAATATATTCAATGACTGAGCATCCACAGCCCTCTGGGGTGGAGAATTCCAAAGATTCACAACCCTCAGTGAAGAAATTCCTCCTCATCTCAGTCTTAAATAGCCGACCCCTTATCCTGAGACTATGCCCTCTACTTCTGTACTCTCCAGCCAGGGGAAACAACCTCTCAGCATCTACCCTGTCAAGCCCCCTCAGAATCTTATATGTTTCAATTAGATCACCTCTCATTCATCTAAACTCCAGAGCATAGAGGCCCATTCTACTCGATCTCTCCTCATAGGACAACCCTCTCATCCCAGGAATCAATATAGTGAACCTTCATTGCACCGCCTCTAAGACAAGTATATCCTTCCTTAGATAAGGAGACCAAAACTGTACACAGTACTCCAGGTGAGGTCTCACCAAAACCCTGTACAATTGTAGTAAGACTTCCTTACTCTTGTACTCCAACCCCCTCGTAATAAAGGCCAACGTACCATTTGTGTTCCTAATTGCTTGCTGTACCCGCTTGTTAACTTTTTCTTTCTTGTACCAGGACACCCAAGTCTCTCTGGACACCAACATTTAATAGTTTCTCACCATTTAAAAAATATTCTGTTTTTCTATTCTTCCTACCAAAGTGAATAACCTCACATTCCCCCACATTATACTCACTTAACCTGCCTATATCCCTTTGCAGACTCTGTCCTCCTCATTGTTTACTTTCCCACCTAGCTTTGTATCATCAGCAAACTTGGATACATTACACTCGGTCCCTTCAAGCAAGTCATTAATATAGATTGTAAATAGCTGAAGCCCAAGCACTGATCCTTGCAGCACCCCACTAGTTACAGCCTGTCAACCTGAAAATGATCCGTTTATCCCTACTCTCTGTTTTCTGTCCGTTAAACCAATCCTCTATCCATGCTAATATATTACCCTCAACCCCATGAGCCCTTACCTTGTGTAACAATCTTTTATGTGGCACCCTAACGAATGCCTTTTGAAAATCCAAATATACGACATCCACTGTTTCCCCTTTATCTACCCTGCTAGTTACATCCTCAAAAAACTCTAATAAATTTGTCAAACATGATTTCCCTTTCATAAAACCATGTTGACTCTGCCTAATCATGTTATGATGTTCTAAATGCCCTATTACCACTTCCTTAATAATGGATTCCAGCATTTTCCCAATGACTGTTGTCAGGCTAAGTGGCCTGTAGTTCCCTGTTTTCTCTCTCCCTCCTTCCTTGAATAGCGGGGTCACATTTGCCACCTTCCAATCCACTGGGACCGTTCTAGAATCTAGGGAATTTTGGAAGATCACAACCAATGCATCCACTATCTCTGCAGCCACCTCTTTTAGAACCCTCGGATGTAGGCCATCAGGTCCAGGGGATTTATCAGCTTTTAGTCCCATTAGTTTCTCAAGTACTTTTTCTCTACTGGTAATGATTACTTTAAGTTCCTCATTCTCATCAGCCCCTTGGTTCCCCACTATTTCTGGTATGCTTTCTGTGTCTTCTACTTATCTATATATGGACTTCCAGAAGGCATTTGATAAAGTCCCACATAAGAGACTGTTAGCTAAGATAGAAGCCCATGGAATCGAGGGAAAAGTACGGACTTGGTGAGGAAGTTGGCTGAGCGAAAGGTGACAGAGAGTAGGGATAATGGGAAGGTACTCACATTGGCAGGATGTGACTAGTGGAGTCCCGCTCACAATATTTATTAACGACTTAGATGAAGGCATAGAAAGTCTCATATCTAA
This sequence comes from Heptranchias perlo, assembly GCF_035084215.1. Lineage (NCBI taxonomy): Eukaryota > Metazoa > Chordata > Chondrichthyes > Hexanchiformes > Hexanchidae > Heptranchias > Heptranchias perlo. The sequence goes on along the minus strand of NC_090341.1, from coordinate 388,597 downwards.
GTTTGTAAGCAGTGTAGATGAAAACATAAAATTACAAAGCGATATTGATAGATTAGGTGAATGGGCAAAACTGTGGCAAATGGAATTCAATGCAGACAAATGTGAGGTCATCCACTTTGGATCAAAAAAGGATAGAACAGGGTACTTTCTAAATGGTAAAATGTTAAAAACAGTGGATGTCCAAAGGGACTTAGGGGTTCAGGTACATAGATCATTGAAGTGTCATGAACAGGTGCAGAAAATAATCAATAAGGCTAATGGAATGCTGGCCTTTATATCAAGAGGACTGGAGTACAAGGGGGCAGATGTTATGCTGCAGCTATACAAAACCCTGGTTAGACCGCACCTGGAATACTGTGAGCAGTTCTGGGCACTGCACCTTCGGAAGGACATATTGGCCTTGGAGGGAGTGCAGCGTAGGTTTACTAGAATGATACCCGGACTTCAAGGGTTAAGTTAAAAGGAGAGATTACACAAATTGGGGTTGTATTCTCTGGAGTTTCGAAGGTTAAGGGGTGATCTGATCGAAGTTTATAAGATATTAAGGGGAACAGATAGGGTGGACAGAGAGAAACTATTTCCGCTGGTTGAGGATTCTAGGAGTAGGGGGCACAGTCTAAAAATTAGAGCCAGACCTTTCAGGAGTGAGATTAGAAAACATTTCTGCACACGAAGGGTGGTAGGAGTTTGGAACTCTCTTTCGCAAACGGCAATTGATGCTCAATTGCTAAATTTAAATCTGAGATGGATAGCTTTTTGGCAACCAAAGGCATTAAGTGATATGGGCCAAAGGCAGGTATATGGAGCTAGATCACAGATCAGCCATGATCTTATCAAATGGCGGAGCAGGCACGAGGGGCTGAATGGCCTACTCCTGTTCCTATGTTCATCCTAAATATTTGTTTAACGTCTCTGCCATTTCCTGATTCCCCATTATAATTTCTCCTGTCTCAGCCTCTAGGGGACAAATGTTTACTTTTGCTGCTCTCTTCCTTTTTACATACTTGTAGAAACTCCGACGATCCGTTTTTATATTTCTTGCTAATTTACTTTCATATTCTATTTTCTCCCTTTTTATCAATTTTTTCATCATCCTTTGCTGGTTTCTAAAACTCTCCCAATCCTCAGGCTTACTACTCTTCTTGGTGGCATTACAAGCCTCTTCTTTTAATCTAATACTATCCTAATTTCTTTAGTTAACCACAGGTGGATCACTTTTCCCGTGGATTTTTTATTTCTCAATGGAATGTATATCTGTTGAGAATATTGAAATATCTCTTTAAATGTTTGCTTTTCAATCGTCATAACCTTTTAATTTAATTTCCCAATCTACTTTAGCCAACTCGCCCCTCATACCTATGTAATTGGCTTTATTTAAGTTTAAGACTCTAGTTTCGGACTGAAGTACGTCACTCTCAAACTCAATGTTTGAATTTTTGGAGTTTGTCCTGCTGCATTTCAACAACGAATGTTCCACAGCAAGCTCTTGTTTCAGGTTGTGTACACTCCCCTACATCTGGCTGCTTTTTAAATGATATCCTGTATATCATGGCCCACAGAGATGAAACTGAAGTTTTGCTATAACCACGGTCACCCTCAAAAACTTTGAACCCTCTTTGGGCTTCAATGGGAGAGTTAAGGCACTAGAGAAAGGTGCTTCAACGCACCAAAGGTCTTTTCTCATTGCTCCACAATATTCTGACCAGATTTTACTTACATCAAATACTTAAGTAATATGTTTGACTCGCATCAAACGACCAGGTCGAAGGATAGATTCTAAACTATGAAACTCTGCCAATTCATAGGTCAATGGGACTGTGAACTCAATAGTTTTCATTGATTTTAATGAGCGCCACCCCCACCCACTTGTTGCGGTCCCGAGAATCCCCCTACCCGCCCTTGTTGCGGTCCCGAGAATCCCCCCCCCCCCGCCCTTGTTGCGGACCCGGGCACCCCCGCCAAACGTTGTTGCGGACCCGGGCACCCCTCCCCTACCTCCCCACCTATTGTGTTCCCAAGCCTACCCCCCACCCCTCGAAGTCGTCCTGCAGAGTTTTAAGCATCAATATTATTTGAGCCAGGCGGGGCCGGGGCGCGCGGCTACAGCCAGGCGGGGCCGGGGCGCGCGGCTACAGCCAGGCGGGGCCGGGGCGCGCGGCTACAGCCAGGCGGGGCCGGGGCGCGCGGCTACAGCCACTGTGCAAACCTGCAGGAGGCCGCCGTTCATATCCTTGCTTTGCTGCCCAACCGAGTGGATGAAGACGGGAGTCAAGATAGAACAACCATTGATCAAATTCCTTAATGTCTTTTACGCCTTCGTAACGAAGATGTAATCTTCCTCCAAAGTTTTCTTCAACAACAACGATCCAGGCCTCCAAGGGATTGAGGGAGTCTTGGAGTTCAAATCGTGATCCGGCTGAGATGAGGTCCAGAGGGTTCTTCCCTCGATTGGGCTATATTAAAAATGAAACAGAATGGAAAGCTGATTGTGCTGTTTGCTTTCACTCTCCCTTCCTTTAAACATCTATCTGCAAGTAAAGATGCAGAAGTGGATGACCTGCCAGTTGTTGCCACTGTGGGTACCCCACCGCTCCTAACCAGGAGTTAAGAGATCACATTACACTTGAACTGAATGCAATATTGAACAGTAGAATTCTCAGATCACAAGTCACGTGACTTTTCCATCTCCTTCCCATTCCTCTCAACAATCTTGTTCTTTTCCATCACGATTAAACACTCACTTTCCAATTCAACACAAGCTCACTCTCCCTCTCTTACTGCAGCAAGATAAAAAACGCAAGTGCTCACTCACAAGATATGGTCCAATACTGAGAACAGGGGACAGCACAAGACGGGTGATAATGAGTAGCTTATTCTAAACTAACAACTCTATGAAATGTTAAGTCAAGAATACAGCAGTTTACTGATGGGAGAAGAGTTGGTGAGATGACTAAAGGCAAGGTAAGTTTGAAGGAGGCTTTGAAACAGAGGAGAGGTAGCAAGGCAGAGGGATGGGGAGAGAGTTCCAGAGTTTGGGACTGAGACAGCTGAACGCTATACAACCATAAGGTGGAGTGGGGATATACAAATGAGGGCACAGTTGATAGAAACATAGAAAACAGGAGCAGGATTGGGCCATTCGAGCCTGAACCGCCATTCAATATGATCATGGCTGATCCTCTATCTCAATACCATATTCCCGCTCTCTCCCCATACCCCTTGATGCCTTTTGTGTCTAGAAATCTATCTAGCTCCTTCTTAAATATATTCAGTGACTTGGCCTTCACAGCCTTCTATGGTAGAGAATTCCACAGGTTCACCACCCTCTGAGTGAAGAAATTTCTCCTCATCTCAGTCCTAAATGTCCTAACCTGTATCCTGAGACTGTGACCCCTCATTCTGGACCCCCCAGCCAGGGGAAACATCCTACCTGCATCCAGTCTGTCTAGCCCTGTCAGAATTTTATATGTTTCAATGAGATCCCCTCTCATTCTTCTAAACTCGAGTGAATACAGGTTGAGTTGACCCAATCTCTCCTCATACGACAGTCCTGCCATCCCAGGGATCAGTATGGTGAACCTTTGCTGCACTCCCTCTATGGCAAGTATATCCTTTCTTAGGTAAGGAGACCAAAACTGCACACAATACTCCAGGTGTGGTCTCACCAAGGCCCTGTATAACTGCAGTAAGACATCCTCGCTCCTGTACTCAAATCCTCTTGCAATGAAGGCCAACATACCATTTGCCTTCCTAACTGCTTGCTGCACCTGCACGTTTGCTTTCAGTGACTGGTGTACAAGGACACCCAGGTCCCTTTGTACATCAACATTTCCCAATCTATCACCATTTAAATAATACTCTGCCTTTCTGTTTTTCCTTCCGAAGTGGATAACTTCACATTTATCCACATTATACTGCATCTGCCATGTATTTGCCCACTCACTCAACTTGAGTAAATCACCTTGAAGCCTCTTTGCATCCTCCTCACAACTCACAATCCCACCTAGTTTTGTGTTGTCTGCAAACTCGGAAATATTACATTTGGTTCCCTCATCTAAATTATTGATATATATTGTGAATAGCTGGGGCCCGAGCACTGATCCCTGCGGTACCCCACTAGTCACTGCCTGCCACCCTGAAAAAGAACCATTTATTCCTACTCTCTGTTTCCTGTGTTAACCAATTTTCAATCCATGCCAGTATATTACCACCAATCCCATGTGCTTTAATTTTGCACACTAATCTCTTATGTGGGACTTTATCAAAGGCCTCTGAAAATCCAAATACACCACATCCACTGGTTCTCCCTTATCTATTCTACCAGTTACATCCTCAAAAAACTCCAGTAGGTTTGTCAAACACAATTTCCCTTTCATAAATCCATGTTGACATTGTCTAATCCCGTTGATATTTTCTCAGTGCCCTGTTTTCACATCCTTTATAATAGACTCCAGCATTTTCCCTACTACTGATGTTAGGCTAACCAGTCTGTAGTTCCCTGTTTTCTCTCTCCTTCCTTTTTTAAATAGTGGGGTTACATTTGCCACTCTCCAATCTGCAGGAACTGTTCCATAATCTATAGAATTTTGGAAGATGACAACTAATGCATCCACTATTTCCATGGCTACCTCTTTTAGTACTCTGGGATGCGGATTATCAGGTCCTGGGGATTTATCGGCTTTCAGTCCCATTCATTTCTCCAGCACTATTTTTTACTGATACTAATTTCCTTTAATTCCTCCTTCTCACTAGTCCCTTGGTTGCCCAGCATTTCTGGGAAGTTATTTGTGCCCTCTTCCGTGAAGACAGAACCAAAGTATTTGTTTAATTGCTCTGCCATGTCCTTGTTCCTCATTATAAATTCTCCTGTTTCTGACTGTAAGGGACCTACATTTGTCTTCACTAATCTTTTTCTTTTTACATACTTGTAGAAGCTTTTACAGTCCACTTTTATGTTCCTTGCAAGGTTACTCTCATACTCTATTTTTCCCCTCTTAATCAATCTCTTGGTCCTTTTTTGCTGAATTCTAAACTGCTCCTAATCCTCAGGCTTGCTACTTTTTCTGGCAACTTTATGTGACTCCTCTTTGGATCTAATACTATCCTTAATTTCTTTTGTTAGCCATGGTTGGGTCGCTTTTCCTTTTGTGTTTTTGCGCCAGAAAGGAATGTATAATTGTTGCAATTCATGCATTCGTTCCTTAAATGTTAGCCATTGCCTATCCACCGTCATGCCTTTTAATGAAGCTTCCCAATCTATCACAGCCAACTCACTCCTCATATCTTCGTAGTTTCCTTTGTTTAGATTTGGGACCTTAGTTTCGGATTGGACTACATCATTTTCCATCTTAATGAAGAATTCGATCATGTTATGGTCACTCTTTCCTAAAGGACCCCGCACAACAAGATTACTAATTAACTCCTTCTCATTGCACAATACCCAATCTAGTTCCCCTTAATATATTGAAAACTTCTATTAAATCACTCCTTAATCTTCTAAATTCCAGGGAATACAACCCTAGTTTGTGTAATACCTCTCCTCGTAACACAGTACTCCAGGTGTGGTCTAACCAGGGCTTTGCATAGCTATTGCACAACTTCTACTCCCTTGTATTCTCGGCCTCTAGATATAAAGGCCAGCATTCCATTAGCCTTTTTGATTATTTTCTGTACCTGCCAAAGATATTTCAATGATCTATGTACATGGACCCCTAAGTTTCTTTGGACCTCCAATGCTTTGAGCTTTTCACCATTTAGAAAGTACTCTGATCTATACTTTTTAGGTCCAAAGTGGATGACCTCACACTTGCCTACAGTGAAATCCAGTTGCCACAGTTTTGCCCATTCACTTAGAATCATAGAATGGTTACAGCACATTCGGGCCATCGAGCCCATGCCAGCTCTCCGAGAGCAATCCAGCTAGTCTCACTCCCCCACCCTATCCCCATAGCCCTGCAAATTTTTTCCTTTCAAGTACTTATCCAATTCCCTTTTGAAAGCCACGATTGAATCTGCCTCCACCACCCTTTCAGGCAGCGCATTCCAGATCCTAACCACTCGCTGCTTAAAAAAGTTTTTCCTCATCTCACCTTTGGTCCTTTTGCCAATCACCTTAAATCTATGTTCTCCGGTTCTCGATCCTTCTACCAATTGGAACAGTTTCTCTCGATCTACTCTGACTCGATCTCTCATGATTTTGAGCACCTCTATTAAATCTCCTCTCAACATTCTCTGCTCTAAAGGAGAAGAACCCAAACTTCTCCAGTCTATCCACGTAACTGAAGTCCTTCATCCCTGGAACCATACTAGTAAATCTATTAATATCTTTGTAATTTTCATGTTTCCATCTACACTGCTTACATTACTGCCTATCTTTGTGTCATTGGCAAACTTGGATATGTGGCTCTCTAACCCGTCATGTAAGTTGTTAATAAATGCAGTGAATAGTTGAGGCCACGACACAAATCCCTGTGAGGCACCACTAGTCACATCCTGCTAATAAGAACATAAGAACATAAGAAATAGGAGCAGGAGTAGGCCAATCGGCCCCTCGAGCCTGCTCCGCCATTCAATAAGATCATGGCTGATCTGATCCTAATCTCAAATCTAAATTCATGTCCAATTTCCTGCCCGCTCCCCGTAACCCCTTATTCCCTTTACTTCTAGGAAACTGTCTATATCTGTTTTTAATTTATCTAATGATGTAGCTTCCACAGCTTCCTGGGGCAGCAAATTCCACAGACCTACTACCCTCTGAGTGAAGAAGTTTCTCCTCATCTCAGTTTTGAAAGAGCAGCCCCTTATTCTAAGATTATGCCCCCTAGTTCTAGTTTCACCCATCCTTGGGAACATCCTTACCGCATCCACCTGATCAAGCCCCTTCACAATCTTATATGTTTCAATAAGATCGCCTCTCATTCTTCTGAACTCCAATGAGTAGAGTCCCAATCTACTCAACCTCTCCTCATATGTCTGCCCCCTCATCCCCGGGATTAACTGAGTGAACCTTCTTTGTACTGCCTCGAGAGCAAGTATGTCTTTTCTTAAGTATGGACACCAAAACTGTATGCAGTATTCCAGGTGCGGTCTCACCAATACCTTATATAACTGCAGCAATACCTCCCTGTTTTTATATTCTATCCCCCTAGCAATAAAAGCCAACATTCCATTGGCCTTCTTGATCACCTGCTGCACCTGCAAACTAACTTTTTGATTTTCTTGCACTAGGACCCCCAGATCCCTTTGAACTGCAGTACTTTCCAGTTTCTCGCCATTAAGATAATAACTTGCTCTCTGATTTTTCCTGCCAAAGTGCATAACCTCACATTTTCCAATATTGTATTGCATCTGCCAAATCTCTGCCCACTCACCCAGCCTGTCTATATCCCCTTGTCGGTTTTTTATGTCCTCCTCACTCTCTACTTTCCCTCCCATCTTTGTATCATCTGCAAACTTTGATATGTTACACTCGGTCCCCTCCTCCAAATCATTAATATAGATTGTAAAGAGTTGGGGACCCAGCACCGACCCCTGCGGAACACCACTGGCTACTGGTTGCCAGTCCGAGAATGTACCATTTATCCCAACTCTCTGCTTCCTGTTAGATAACCAATCCTCCACCCATGCCAGAATATTACCCCCAATCCAGTGATTCTTTATCTTGAGCAATAATCTTTTATGTGGCACCTTGTCGAATGCCTTCTGGAAGTCCAAATACACTACGTCCACTGGTTCCCCTTTATCCACCCTGTACGTTATATCCTCAAAGAACTCAAGCAAATTTGTCAGACATGACTTCCCCTTTGTAAAGCAATTTGAGTACCTGCCTATTATCCTTACTCTCTGTCTCCTGCCACTCAGCCAATTTCCTAATTTGTCCTCAATTCCATGAGCTTCAACTTTAGCTCACAGTCTCTTACAAGGAACTTTATCGAATGCCTTCTGGAAGTCCATATAAATGACATCCATAGACATTCCCCTGTCCACTACTTCAGGCATGACCTACCCTTTACAAATCCATGCTGGCTCTCTGATCAGCTGAAAATTTTCAAGGTGTTCAGTCACTCTATCCTTCATTATAGACTCTAGTAATTTCCCGACAACAGATGTTAGGCTAACTGGTCTATAATTCCCTGGTCTCCCTCTCTCACCTTTCTTAAATAGCAGAGTGACATGTGCAATTTTCCAAACTAAAGCAACGGTTTCTGAATCGAGAGAACTTTTGAAGATTATAGTGAGGGCATCTGCAATGTTCTAACCTACTTCCTATAAAACCCAGGATGGAAACCATCTGGTCCTGGGGATTTGTCACTCTTTAGTGCCATTATTTTCTTCATTACTATTTAATAATTATTTTGCCTCAGTATTTAACAGGGAGACTAATATGGTGGGCATGACATTATTAGAAGATACAGAGACATTTAAGATAGAAAGGAGGAAGATAATTGAGAAAGTAATCAAACTTAGAGAGGATAAAACCCCTGGTCCAGATGGATTGCATCCATGCATATTAAAAGTCAGGGAAAAGACAGAAGAGGCACTAATACATAAATATAAAAATTCATTGGAAAAGGGAATAGTGCCAGAGGACTGGCGGACAGCTATATTTAAAAAGGGAGAAAGAACAAAACCAGGGAACCATAGGTCAATTAGTTTAACATTGGTGGTAGGAAAGATAACGGAATCTTTACTCAAAGATTTAATGGAAAACCATCTAGGAACCGAAAATATAATAAAGAATAGTCAGCACGGATTTCAAAAGGGAAGGTCATGCTTGACCAAACTTATTGAATTCTTTGAAGTAACAGAAAGAGTAGACAAGGGTAATGCAGTGGATGTACATAAGAACATAAGAAATTGGAGCAGGAGTAGGCCAATCGGCCCCTCGAGCCTGCTCCGCCATTCAATAAGATCATGGCTGATCTGATCCCAACCACAAATCTAAAGAACACAAGAAGTCGGAGCAGGACCCGGCCACATAGCCCCTGGGCCCTCTCCGCCACCCACAGGGCATTGACCGATCCGAACTCAGCTTCATGTCCAATTTCCTGCCCGCTCCCCATAACCCCTAATTCCCTTTACTTCTAGGAAACTGTCTATTTCTGTTTTAAATTTATCTAATGATGTAGCTTCCACAGCTTCCTGGGGCAGCAAATTCCACAGACCCACCACCCTCTGAGTGAAGAAGTTTCTCCTCATCTCAGTTTTGAAAGAGCAGCCCCTTATTCTAAGATTATGCCCCCTAGTTCTAGTTTCACCCATCTTTGGGAACATCCTTACTGCATCCACCCGATCAAGACCCTTCACAATCTTATATGTTTCAATAAGATCGCCTCTCATTCTTCTGAACTCCAATGAGTAGAGTCCCAATCTACTCAACCTCTCCTCATATGTGCGCCCCCTCATCCCCGGGATTAACCGAGTGAACCTTCTTTGTACTGCCTCGAGAGCAAGTATGTCTTTTCTTAAGTATGGAGACCAAAACTGTACGCAGTATTCCAGGTGCGGTCTCACCAATACCTTATATAACTGCAGCAATACCTCCCTGTTTTTATATTCTATCCCCCTAGCAATAAAAGCCAACATTCCGTTGGCTTTCTTGATCACCTGCTGCACCTGCATACCAACTTTTTGATTTTCTTGCACTAGGACCCCCAGATCCCTTTGTACTGCAGTACTTTCCAGTCTCTCGCCATTAAGAAAATAACTTGCTCTCTGATTTTTCCTGCCAAAGTGCATAACCTCACATTTTCCAATATTATATTGCATCTGCCAAATCTCCGCCCACTCACCCAGCCTGTCTATATCCCCTTGCAGGTTTTTTATGTCCTCCTCACTCTCTACTTTCCCTCCCATCTTTGTATCATCTGCAAATTTTGATATGTTGCACTCGGTCCCCTCCTCCAAATCGTTAATATATTTGGATTTTCAAAAGGCCTTTGATAAGGTACCGCATTGTGGACTCATGACTAAGGTCAGAGTATGTGGAATCAGGGGACAAGTAGCGGAATGGATAGCAAGCTGGCTACAAAACAGAAAACAGAAAGTAGGGGTTAAAGGCAGTTACTCAGACTAGCAAAAGTTGGGAAGTGCTGTTCCACAAGGATTGGTGCTGGGACCACTGCTGTTCACTATTTACATAAATAACTTGGACTCGGGAAGCGTAAGCACAATTTCAAAATTTGCGGACGACACCAAATTGGGGGATATAGTTAATACCGAGGAGGACAAAATACAGAAAGACATTAATAAACTTGCAGAATGGACGTGTAATTGGCAAATGAATTTCAATATAGAGGTGTGAGGTATTACATTTTGGTAGGAAGAATAAGGGGGGCACATACTGCTTGGACAATAAGGGGGTGATTTTAAACCCAAAGAACGGGTGGGTTGGGGGCGGGGAGTTGAAAATAGTTGTTTTTTGGGTCGCGACCGCAACTCGTCTTTATTTCCGGGTTTAACGTCGGCGCGTAAAAGTACAGGCTTCACACTGGCAATGCAAAGTCTGAAAATTTTCTGGTTGTGACCTAAAAACACAACTATTTTCAACACCCACCTGCCCCAACCCGCCCGTTCTTGTGGTTTAAAATCACTCCTTAAGAGTCTAAACGGACTGGACGAGCAGAGGGATCTGGGGGTACAGATATACAGATCACTGAAAGTAACGGCGCAGGTTAATAAGGGCATAAAAAATAGCAAACCAAGCACTGGGGGTCATTTCTAGAGGGACAGAATTGAAAAGCAGAGATGTTATGTTGAACTTGTATAGAAACTTGGTTCACAGAAGCCAGTCTTCAGCCAATTCGATTCACTCCACGTGATATCAAGAAACGGCTGAGTGCAGTGGATACAGCAAAGGCTATGGGCCCCGACAACATCCTGGCTGTAGTGCCGAAGACTTGTGCTCCAGAACTAGCCGCGCCTCTAGCCAAACTGTTCCAGTACAGCTACAACACTGCCATCTACCCAACAATGTGGAAAATGGCTCAGATTTGTCCTGTCCACAAAAAGCAGGACAAATCCAATCCGGCCAATTACCGCCCCATCAGTCTACTCTCAATCATCAGTAAAGTGATGGAAGGTGTCGTCGACAGTTCTATCAAGTGGCACTTACTCACCAATAACCTGCTCACCTGCAAGAAGCTCGACACCATCCAGGACAAAGCATCCCGCTTGACTGGCACCCCATCCAGCACCCTAAACATTCACTCCCTTCAGCACTGGCGCACTGTGGCTGCAGTGTGTACCAGCCACAGGATGCACTGCAGCAACTCGCCAAGGCTTCTTTGACAGCACCTCCCAAACCCACGACCTCTACCACCTAGAAGGATAAGGGCAGCAGGCACATTGAAACAACACCACCTGCACATTCCCGTCCACATAAGAACATAAGAAATAGGAGCAGGAGTAGGCCAATCGGCCCCTCGAGCCTGCTCCGCCATTCAATAAGTCCACGTCACACACCATCCCGACTTGGAAATATATCACCGTTCCTTCATCGTCGCTGGGTCAAAATCCTGGAACTCCCTACCTAAACAGCACTGTGGGAGAATCTTCACCACACGGACTGCAGTGGATCAAGAAGGCGGCTCACCACCAACTTCTCAAGGACAATTAGGGATGGGCAATAAATGCCGGCCTCGCCAGCGGCGCCCACATCCCATGAATGAATTAAAAAAAGACCACACTTGGCGTACTGTGAACAGTTCTGGTCTCCAAATTATAAAAAGGATATAGAGGCACTGGAGAAGGTGCAAAAAGATTTACTAGGATTATACCAGAACTGAGAGGTTATAAAATATCAGGAAAGGTTGAGCAGGCTGGGGCTCTTTTCTCAAGAAAAAAGACTGAGGAGTGACCTTATAGAGCTCTTTAAGATTATGAAAGGGTTCGATAGGGTAGGCGTAGAGAAGACGTTTCCATTTGCGGGGGAGACCAGAACTATGGGCCATAAATATAAGATAGTCACTAATAAATCCAATAGGGAATTCGGGAGAAACTTCTTTACCCAGAGAGTGGCTAAAATGTGGAACTCACTACCACAAGGAGTAGTTGAGGTGAATAGCATAGCTGCATTTAAGGGGAAGCTAGATAAACACATGAGGGAGAAAGGAATAGAAGGATATACTGATAGGGTTGGATGAAGTAGGGAGGGAGGAGGCTCATGTGGAGGCCTGTTTCTGTGCTGTACAAAGTATGTAAAGACTAGAGAATCTGGGGTTGTTCTCCTTAGAGCAGAGACAGTTAAGGGCAGATTTGATAGACGTGTTCAAAATCATGAAGGGTTTTGATAGATAATAAAGAAAAACTGTTTCCAATGGCAGAAGAGTCGGCAACCAGAGGATACAGATTTAGGGTAAAAGAACCAGAGGCTTCAGCAGGAAAAAAAATTTTTACACAGCGAGATGTGATGATCTGGAATGCACTGTCTGAAAGGGCAGTAGAAGCAGGTTCAGTAACTTTCAAAAGAGAACTGGATAAATAATTTAACTCGAAACATTTGTAGGGCTATGGGGAAAGAGCAGGGGAGTGGGACTAATTGGATAGCTCTTTCAAAGAGCCGCCATAGGCACGATGGGCCGAATGGCCTCCTTCTGCGATGTATCACTCTATGACTCTATGAATTTGTGGCTTAATTGTCAGCACTAACTGTGAGAAAAACTCCTTTATTGTGCAAAGTTACATAAGAGCAGTGATCAGTAAAGGAGTATCTTCCCAACCCATACACCATGGACTCTACTCCAATAATACACCAGATTTATCAGTTTGGTCTACTCCAATAATAGAATCATAGAAAGGCCCATCGAGTCCGTGCGGCTCGATGCAAGACCAATCCAGTTAGTCCTATTCCCCCGCCCTTTCCCCGTAGCCTTGCAAATTTTTTCCTTTCAAGTACTTATCCAGTTCCCTTTTGAAGGCCATGATTGAATCTGCCTCCACCACCCCCTCAGGCAGTGCATTCCAGATCCTAACCACTCGCTGTGTTAAAATGTTTTTCCTCATGTCACCTTTGGTTCTTTTGCCAATCACCTTAAATCTATGTCCTCTGGTTCTTGACCCTTCCACCAATGGGAACAGTTTCTCTCTATCTACTCTGTCTCGACCCGTCATGATTTTGAATACCTCTATCAAATCTCCTCTCAACCTTCTCTGTTCGAAGGAGAACAATCCCAGCTTCTCCAGTCTATCCACGTAACTAAAGTCCCTCATTCCTGGAATCATTCTAGTAAACCTCTTCTGCACCCTCTCTAAGGCCTTCACATCTTTCCTAAACTGCGGTGCCCGGAACGGGACACAATACTCCAGTTGTGGCCAAACCAGTGTTTTATAAAGGTTCATCATGACTTCCTTGCTTTTTCACTCTCTGCCTCTATTTATAAAGTCCAAGATCCCATATGCTTTTTTTAAAATCACTTTCTCAACCTGCCTGCCACCTTCAATGATTTGTGTACATAGACACCCAGATCTCTCTGTTCATGTAGCCCTTTTAGAATTGTGCCATTTAGTTTATATTAACTCTTCTCATTCTTCCTACCAAAATGTATCACTTCACATTTTTCTGCATTAAATTTTATCTGCCACATGTCTGCCCATTCCACCAACCTGTCCATATCCTCTTGAAGTCGATCACTATCCTCCTCATTGTTCACTACACTTACAGGTTTATCAGTTTGCTCTACTCCAGTACTACACCAGGTTTATCAGTTTGCTCTACTCCAGTACTACACCAGGTTTATCAGTTTGCTCTACTCCAGTACTACACCAGGTTTATCAGTTTGCTCTACTCCAGTACTACACCAGGTTTATCAGTTTGCTCTACTCCAGTACTACATCAGGTTTATCAGTTTGCTCTACTCCAGTACTACATCAGGTTTATCAGGATTCAATGTATGGTGAAGTTGGAGTACTTACTCCCTCCAGCAGGTTCGCTGGGGCACTGCATGCTCCTTCGACAGTGTGAATCAGAAAGTTTTGCCAGTCCAAAATTCGTTCTCTAATTGCTGCAGGAAAGGAACAAGAAATAAATTGAAATCAGAGCCTTTTTCAAAGATTCGGTACATTTTTAGACACAGAATCACCATTAATTTCATTTTTCTGTGTGGGCCGCTCGTCTCCTGGGTCCGAGAGGCGAGCAGCCCACACATAAAGCGGGGACGGAGAGAGCAGGAGCGGACCTGGGTGTGAGAGGCGAGCGGCCCACACATAAAGCGGGGACGGAGAGAGCAGGAGCGGACCTGGGTGTGAGAGGTGAGCGGCCCACACATAGAGCGGGAGAGGAGAGAGCAGGAGCGGACCTGGGTGTGAGAGGCGAGCAGCCCACACATAGAGCGGGAGTGGAGAGAGCAGGAGCTGACCTGGGTGTGAGAGGCGAGCGGCCCACACATAGAGCGGGAGTGGAGAGAGCAGGAGCAGACCTGGGTGTGAGAGGCGAGCGGCCCACACATAGAGCGGGGACGGAGAGAGCAGGAGCAGACCTGGGTGTGAGAGGCGAGCGGCCCACACATAGAGCGGGGACGGAGAGAGCAGGAGCGGACCTGGGTGTGAGAGGCGAGCGGCCCACACATAGAGCGGGGATGGAGAGAGCAGGAGCGGACCTGGGTGTGAGAGGCGAGCGGCCCACACATAGAGCGGGAGTGGAGAGAGCAGGAGCGGACCTGGGTGTGAGAGGCGAGCGGCCCACACATAGAGCGGGAGTGGAGAGAGCAGGAGCGGACCTGAGTGTGAGAGGCGAGCGGCCCACACATAGAGCGGGGACGGAGAGAGCAGGAGCGGACCTGGGTGTGAGAGGCGAGCGGCCCACACATAGAGCGGGGACGGAGAGAGCAGGAGCGGACCTGGGTGTGAGAGGCGAGCGGCCCACACATAGAGCGGGAGTGGAGAGAGCAGGAGCGGACCTGGGTGTGAGAGGCGAGCGGCCCACACATAGAGCGGGAGTGGAGAGAGCAGGAGCGGACCTGGGTGTGAGAGGCGAGCGGCCCACACGTAGGGCGGGAGAGGAGAGAGCAGGAGCGGACCTGGGTGTGAGAGGCGAGCGGCCCACACGTAGGGCGGGGACGGAGAGAGCAGGAGCGGACCTGGGTGTGAGAGGCGAGCGGCCCACACGTAGGGCGGGAGTGGAGAGAGCAGGAGCAGACCTAGGAAATCGAAAAAAGTCAAAAAGTGACGTCACAGAACAGCAGGTAGGTGATCAGTTGGTGAGTATTATCTTTTTTTTGCTCTCTAAGTTAGGGCAGTGGTCTAAACTAAGGGCTGGGAAACTATAACTAGTACTTTATTAAATTAATAACTTGAAGTAGATAAACTAATTAGTTAATAAAACTAAAAATATTGAGTGAATAAAAACTTTAACTAATTAAATATATAAAACAAGGTTAGATAAGGATGGCAGGGCAGGTGGTGTGTGCCAACTGCAGCATCTGGGAGCTGGTGGAGACCAGCGAGATCCCGAGTAACCACATCTGCAGTAAGTATCTGCAGCTCGAGGAACTTCGGCTCAGAGTTGTTGAGCTGGAGTCCGAGTTGCAGACATTGCGATGCATTGGGGGTGGGGGGAAAGAGTTACCTGGACACTTTGATCCAGGAAGCGGTCACACCCCTTAAATTAGATGATAGTTTAGATTTGGTCAGTGGTCAGGGACAGGAGGATGGTGACTGTGAGTCAGGCAGGTATGGGGACCCAGAATGCAGTGACGGAGGAGCCTCAGCCCTTGACCTTGTCCAACAGGTACGAGGTACTCGTTACCTGTGTAGATGAGAGCAAAGACATCAGGGAGAATGAGCAAACTGACTATGGCATGTGGCACAGGAGGCCATTCAAGTGGGGGGATTAAAAAGGAATGTGGTAGTGGTAGGGGACAGTATGGTCAGAGGGTTAGATACTGCTCTCCACAGCCACGACCGGGAGTTCCAAAGGCTGTGTTGCCTGCCCGGTCTCCTCGTGGCTGGAGAAGAACTTGGAGCATAAGGGGGAGGATCCAGTTGTCGTGGTCCACGTAGGAACCAACAACACAGGTAGAACTAGGAATGAGGTTCTGCTGAGGGAGTTTGAGGAGCTAGGGTCCAAATTAATAAGCAGAACCTCAAAGGTAATAATCTCTAGATTACTACCTGAGCCACGTGCAAATTGGTATAGGGTCAAACAGATCAGAGAGTTAAATGGGTGGCTCAAAGAGTGATGTGGGAGTCAGGGGTTTCGATTCATGGGGCACTGGCATCAGTACTGGGAAAAGAGGGAGCTGTTCAATTGTGACGGGCTCCACTTAAACCAGGCTGGGACCAGTGTCCTGACGAATCGAATAACTAGGGCAGTAGATAGGGCTTTAAACTAAAAGTGGGCGGGGTGGGGGAGGGAGGGTTCAGGTAAGGGCAAATTTATAAATCTAAAGAGAAAAGTCAAGGTCATAGAGCAGTGTAGCGACTTGGGTAAAGATAAGCAGAGTGTGTCAGGAAGGCTCAGCGTACATCAGTGAATAAGGTCAAATCAGGGAAAAATAGTAAAAAAAAGAAAACTTAAAGGCGCTTTATCTGGATGCATGAAGCATTCATAACAAGATAGACAAATTAATGGCACAAATAGAGATAAATGGGTTTGATCTATTTTTTTTGATCTAGTAGCCATTACTGAGACATGGCTCGGAAGATCAGGAAGTAAATCAGTCTGGGTGGAAAGAAGAAATACCAAGGGGCAGAAAACACTGGTGGAAGTAGTTTATAGGCCCCCTAACAATAGTTATACTGTTGGACAGAGTATTAATCAAGAAATAAGAGGAGCTTGTAACAAAGGTAATGCAACAATCATGGGGGTCTTTAATCTTCATATAGACTGGACAAATCAAATTGGCAGAACTAGTTTGTAGGACGAGTTCATAAAATGCATTCGAGACAGTTTCCTAGAACAATATGTCGTGGAATCAACCAGGGAACAGGTTATTTTAGATCTTGTACTGTGTAATGAGACACGGTTAATTAGTAATCTCACAGTTAAGGATCCTCTGGGGAAGCATAGAAAACAGGAGAAAGAGTAGGCCATTCGGCCCTTCGGGCCTGCTCCGCCATTCAAAATGATCATGGCTGATCGTCTAACTCAGTACCCTGTTCCCGCTTTTTCCCCATATCCCTTGATCCCTTTAGCATTAAGAAATATATCTATCTCCTTCTTGAATACATCTAATGACTTGGCCTCCACTGCCTTCTGTGGTAGAGAATTCCACAGGTTCACCACCCTCTGAGTGAAGAAATTTCTCCTCATCTCGGTTCTAAATGGCATACCCCGTATCCCGAGACTGTGACCCCTGGTTCTGGACTCCCCAGCCATAGGGAACATCCTCCCTGCATCTAGTCTGTCTAGTCCTGTTAGAATTTCATATGTTTCGATGAGATCACCTCTCATTCTTCTAAACTCTAGTGAATATAGGCCTAGTCGACCCAATCTCTCCTCATACGTCAGTCCTGTCATCCCAGGAATCAGTCTGGTAAACCTTCATTGCACTCCCTCCATGGCAAGGACATCCTTCCTCAGATAAGGAGACCAAAACTGCACACAATACTCCAGATGTGGTCTCACCAAGGCCCTGTATAACTGTAGTAAGACATCCCTGCTCCTGTACTCAAATCCTCTTGCAATGAAGGCCAACATACCATTCACCTTCCTAACTGCTTGCTGCACCTGAATGCTCGCTTTCAGCGACTGGTGTACAAGGACACACAGGTCTCGTTGCACCTCCCCTTTTCCCAATCTATCTCCATTCAGATAATAATCTACCTTTCTGTTTTTACAACCAAAGTGGATAACCTCACATTTATCCACGTTATACTGCATCTGCCATGTTCTTGCCCACTCACCCAACTTGTCCTCCTCCTCACAGCTCACATTCCACCCCAGCTTTGTGTCGTCTAAAAACTTGGAAATGTTACACTTAGTTCCCTCATCCAAATCATTGATATATATTGTGAATAGCTGGGGCCCAAGCACTGATCCCTGCGGTACCCCACTAGTCACTGCCTGCCACCTGGAAAAAGACCCATTTATTCCTACTCTCTGTTTCCTGTCTGTTAACCAATTCTCAATCCATGCCAGTATATTCCCTCCAATCCCATGTGCTTTAATTTTGCACACTAACCTCTTGTGTGAGACCTTATCAAAAGCCTTCTGAAAATCCAAATACACCACATCCACTGGTTCTCCCCTATCTATTCTACTAGTTACATCCTCAAAAAACTCCAGTAGATTTGTTAAGCATGATTTCCCTTTCATAAACCCATGCTGACTTTGTCCAATCCCGTTAATGCCCTCCAAGTGTTCTGTTATCACATCTTTTATAATAGACTCTAGCATTTTCCCCACTACTGATGTTAGGCTAACTGGTCTGTAATTCCCTGTTTTTTCTCTCCCTCCTTTTTTAAATAGTGGGGTTACATTTGCCACCCTCCAATCTGTGGGAACTGTTCCAGAGTCTATAGAATTTTGGAAGATGATCACCAATGCATCCACTATTTCCAGGGCCACTTCCTTTAGTACTCTGGGATGTAGATTATCAGGCCCTGGGGATTTGTCAGCCTTTAGCCCCATTAATTTCCCTAGCACTATTTTTTTAAAAACTAATACTGGTTTCCTTCAGTTCCTCCCTCTCACTAGACCCTTGGTTCCCTAACATTTCTGGCAGGTTATTTGTGTTCTCCTTTGTGAAGACAGAACCAAAGTATGTGTTAATTGTTCTGCCATTTCTTTGTTCCCCATTATAATTTCCCCCATTTCTGACTGGAAGAGTGATCATAATGATAGAATTTCACATTGAGTTTGAGAGTGACATACTTAAGTCAAAAACTAGAGTCTTAAACTTAAATTAAGCCAACTACATAGATATGAGGGGTGAGCTAGCTAAGGTTAATTGGGAAATTAGATTAAAGGATATGACGGTACATAAGCAATGGCAAACGTATTTTTTAAAAATTCATAATTCTAAACAAATATACATTACATTGAGGATTAAAAGCTCCATGGGAAAAGTAATCCATCCGTGGATAACTAAAGAAGTTAAGGATAGTATTAGATTAAAAGAACAGGCTTAAAATATTGCCAAGAGTAGTAAGCCTGAGGATTGGGAGAGTTTTAAAAACCAGCAAAGGATGACCAAAAAATTGATAAAGAGGGAGAAAATAGAGAGTAAACTAACAAGAAATATAAAAACAGATTGTAAGAGCTTCTACAAGTGTGTAAAAAGGAAGAGAGTAGCGAAAGTAAATGTTGGTCCCTTAGACGCTGAGTCAGGAGAAATTATAATGGGGAATAAGGAAATGGCAAAGACGTTAAACAAATATTTTGTATCTGTCTTCACAGTAAAAGACACAGAAATAGCAGGGAACCAAGGGTCTAATGAGAGTGAGGAACTTGAAGTAATTAATATTAGTAAAGTAAAAGTACTGGAGAAATTAATGGGACTAAAAGCTGACAAATCCCCTGGACCTGATGACCTACATCCGAGGGTTCTAAAAGAGGTGGCTGCAGAGATAGTGGATGCATTGGTTGTGATCTTCCAAAATTCTAAAACATTCCCCGTGGATTGGAAGGTGGCAAATGTAACCCCGCTATTCAAGAAAGGAGGGAGAGAGAAAACAGGGAGCTACAGGCCAGTTAGCCTGACATCAGTAGTTGAGAAAATGCTGGAATCCATTATTAAGGACATGGTAAAGGGGCACTTAGAAAATCATAATATGATCAGGCAGAGTCAGCATGGTTTTATGAAAGGGAAATCATGTTTGACAAATCTATTAGAGTTTTTTGAGGATGTAACTAACAGAGTATGTAAAGGGAATCCAGTGGATGTAGTGTATTTGGATTTTCAAAAGGCATTCGACAAGGTACCACACAAAAGATTGTTACACAAGATAGGGGCTCATGGGATTGGGGGTAATATATTAGCTTGGATAGAGGATTGGTTAATGGACAGAAAACAGAGAGTGGGGATAAACGGGTCATTTTCAAGTTGGCAGGCTGTAACTAGTGGGGTGCCGCAAGGATCAGTGCTTGGGCCTCAGCTATTTACAATCTATATTAATGACTTAGAAAAAGGGACAGAGTGTAATGATCCAGGTTTGCTCATGATACAAAGGAAGGTGGGAAAGTAAGCTGTGAGGAGGACACAAAGAGTCCGCAAAGGGACATGGACAGGTTAAGTGAGTGGGCAAGAAGGTGGCAGATGGAATAGAATGTATGTAAATGTGAGGTTATTCACTTTGGTCGGAAGAATAGAAAAACAGAATATTTTTTAAATGTTGAGAAACTATTAAATGTTAGTATGCGGGGGGATTTGGATGTCCTTGTACACAATACACAAAGTTAACACGCAAGTATAGCAATCAATCAGGAAGGCAAATAGTATGTTGGCCTTTGCTGGAAGGGGGCTGGAGTACAAGAGTAAGGAAGTCTTACTACAATCGTACAGGGCTTTGGTGAGACCTCACATGGATAACTGAGTACAGTTTGGGTCTCCTTATCTAACGAAGGATATACTTGCCTTAGAGGCGGTGCAATGAAGGTTCACTAAATTGATTCCTGGGATGAGAGGGTTGTCCTATGAGGAGAGATTGAGTAGAATGGGCCTTTACTCTCGAGTTTAGAAGAGAGGTGATCTTATTGAAACATAAAAGATTCTGAGAGGGCTTGACAGAGTAGATGCTGTTTCCTCTGGCGGGAGAGTCCAGAACTAGAGGTCATTGTCTCAGAATAAGGGGTTGGACATTGAGGAGAAATTTCTTCACTCAGAGGGTTGTGAATCTTTGGAATTCTCTACCCCAGAGGGCTGTGGATGCTGAGTCGTTCAGTATTTTCAAGACTGAGATCGATAGATTTTTGGACTCTAAGGGAATCAAGGGATACGGGGAACGGGCGGGAAAATGGAGTTGAGGTCGAAGATCAGCCATGATCTTATTGAAGTGGGGAGCAGGCTTGAGGGAACGTATGGGCTATTCCTGCTCCTATTTCTTATGTCCTAGGAAAGACATCCTATTCTGCAGTTTAATTGCAATTAAATAAAATTCATAGAAGAAGCTCTTTCTTTTTTAAGTAATTAAGGAAAGTTGTTGATGTCAAAAAGGTTCTTAAATAGACAGACTCGCAGCTCAATGAAAACAGTTTGTAAAAAGCTGTTCCACTGGGTCACCACCCTCAACTCCATCACAGGTGCTGTGCTCTCTGGCTGGGTGCCTGATATCAAGTCATGGATAAGCCTGAAGTTTTTCCAGCTTAAATCGCTTGATGGGTTCAACTGGCACCACAGAGTTGGACCGTCCCCAAAGTCAGTGCAGGAGGAGATGGCGTGAGTGACCATGTCAAAGGCTGAGGAGAGGTCGATGAGGACAAGGTGGGAATAACACATTGCAGTCAGGCACGGTGTCATTTGTGACTTTTACAAGTACAGTTCTGATACTGTGGATAGGACAGAAACCTCACTGAAGGTATTCGAACAGGGAGAGTTGAATGGTGATGACAAGATGGAGCATTACTGACAGTGTGGGAGTTACTCAGCACTAAGGGGTTGAGGGCAGATGGCAACAGTACTTGTGAAGCAACAAAAATGCCAGAGGAAAGAGAAATCAACAGCATCAGTTTGCTGATAATACTAAATTAGGGGGCATGACGAACTATGAGGAAGAATGTAAGAGACTGCAGGAGGACACAGGCAGGTTACCTGGAGTGGGCAAATGGGTGGCAGATGCTGATCAATGCAGGTAAGTGTGAAGTAGAATATTTTGAGCAGAAGAAGAAATAAAAGGAAGTATATTCCCAGTGGAGGAGGAGAGAGACATAGGGTGCAGATATCTAGATCTTTAAACAGTGAGAGTTCAGGTTTAAAAAGTCATTAAAATGCAAATGGAATTCTGGGATTTATACATAGGATCATTGAATATAAAAGATATGAAGTGATATTGAATTTGAATTAGACATTAGTTAGGCCAAAACTGAATTCAGGATATTGCCCTGGGTACAATTATAAGAAATATACTGGAGCCATAGAAGGGATGCAATGAAGATCCACTCAAATGATATGAGGAAGGAGACAATAGTTGAAGGGCTTGAAAAATTGGGACATTTTTTACTGAAACTGAGAAGGCTAAGGAGGGTCTAACCGAGCTCTTCAAAATTCTGAAAAACTTTGAGGAGGTGATAATGAAAGACTGTTTCCACTGATTGGCAAATCAGTAACAAGGGACACAGACTCAGGATATCACTGGAAGAATGAATGGAGAAGATAGAAGAATTCTTCTCCCAGGGTTATTAGATCATGGAATGCTTTACCATAAATAGCTATTACATAAGAAATAGGAGTAGGCATAGGCCATTCGGCCCCACGAGCCTGCTCTGCCATTCAATAAGGTCATGGCTGATCTTTGACCTCAACTCCACTTTCCTGCCTGATCCCCATATCCCTTGATTCCCCTAGAGTCCAAAAATCTATCGATCTCAGTCTTGAATATATTCAACGACTCAGCATCCACAGCCCTCTGGTAGTGAATTCCAAAGATTTACAACCCTCCGAGTGAAGAAGTTTTCCTCATCTTAAATGGCCGACCCCTTATCCTGAGACTATGCCCCCTTGATCCACCTCTATTGAGGCAGAGACTATAATAATACTTTAAAAGGAATTGGAGAAGTATTTGAAAAGGAAGAATATAAATGTACACAGAGACATGGGATTAGAATATGCAGTTCCCGTTGTATGGCTAACACCAACACAGGCCTCATATGCTAAATAGCTTCCTGCTGTGCAGTAAATTCTAATGATAGAAATATTATGTTACTGTGAATATTCAATATCAGCTGGGCTTTGCTGCATGCGGGGTTGAGTTTGTATGTCTGGATGCACAGCATTTCCTTTTTGTTTTTTAAAAACACCATGAGGGAGTTGCATCTATTGCACCCTTGTTTCAGAATAATTGGTGTTAGCAGTTCTGATACCCAAATAGACGCTGAAGCTGCACATTTGTCCTGATCTGACTATACCCAGAGTATTGTGTACAGTTCAGGTTATGAGACATGAGTAAACCACCCATGCTCCAGAGGCATCATTGAGAGTAGCAATGAGGTAGTTCCCCTGTGTTTTCCCCCCAGAGAAATGAACAAAGACTCAATAAGCTGGGGCTCTAGGGACTTTATAGGGTTTAAGATACTAAGTAGGACAGAGAAAGTGAACAAAGAACATTACTTTCAGATACAGCAGGGCTGCAGGAGAAAGCGGGTCAGGTTCAGTAAGGTTATGGGCAAGTTTCAGATGGTTGGCAGGAAGTATTTCTTTACACAGAAGGTTATTGACAATAGAATGGAACGGTTTCCAAGAAGGGCATTTGAAGCTAGGGCACTGGACTGATGAAAAACGGCTAGGTGGCACAATGGGAATACAGCAGGGTTGCAATTCTAGATAAATTTCTTGTAAAAGAAAATTACACAGAAACAAAATAAATCAGCAGATGAAAATAGTAATAAATGCTCAATTAATCACCAGTAATTTTAAAACCACTTTCTGATAAATTAACAGTCCTTTGATGAAGCGCAGACCTTGTACTCCAAGTTCTGCTCACTGCGGTTAACTACAGGTGCAAATGGACTGCATGAGCTGAGGTAAAGAACTAGTGAAAGCTTGTTGTAGTTATCCCAGGTTCAAGAAGCTTTTGGCTACAGGTCCATCAATCAAAGTTGATTTCAAAAAGGTATAAAGGCCCTTAGATTCCTAACTCAAGCAATTTGCACGCCTTCAAGTCAAAGTCAGTTTGTCTTCTATTTCTATTTGTGAAGAGCCTTGGGATATTCTTTATGTTAAAGACATCATATAAATGCAAGCCGCTGTTTAAATATCTTTTGATTGGAACCAAGGCAGATCTTGTTTAGTCAGTTCATTATATGTGATTCTGTCCAGTTACACTGTGGGTATTCTTCTGTAACCTGATGGGGCAGATTGCCCGCCTCTTATAGAACTTGCCAGATGTTCGTTCCATTGAAATCAAGTGGAGGAAATGAAGATTACCCCCACTGGATTCAAATCGGGACATTTCAAACAGTTTTGTTATAATTGAGAATTTGTTAAGGTGGGTTCACACCTTGCCCACGACGTTCGAAAGGAGATGCACTTTACCTACAATATTCTAAATTAGATGCACCTTACACACAGTGTTCTAGATAAGATGTGCTGTACCCACAGTGTTCTAGCTGAGATGCATCTTACCCACTATGTCCTGGATTAGATTTACTAGAATGATTCCAGGGATGAGGGACCTTAGCTACGTGGATAGACTGGAGAAGCTGGGGTTGTTCTCCTTGGAACAGAGAAGGTTGAGAGGAGATTTGATAGAGGTATTCAAAATCATGAAGGGTCTAGACAGAGTAGACAGAGAGAAACTGTTCCCATTGGCGGAAGGGTCAAGGATCAAAGGGCATAGATTTAAGGTGATTGGCAAAAGAACCAAAGGTTCCATTTGGAAAACCTTTTTTACAGTGAGTGGTTAGGATCTGGAATGCACTGCCCGAGGGGGTGGTGGAGAATGGGCCTCAGGCTAAACATCTGGAAAACAAAGGTCCTTTACCAGCCCGCTCCTGCCACACAACACTGCCCCCCGACCATCAAGATCCACGGTGAGCCTCTGGACAGTGTGGATCATTTCCCATACCTCGGGAGCCTCCTCTCGGCGCGAGCAAACATCGACGATGAAATTCAACATTGACTCCAATGCGCCAGTGTAGCCTTCGGACGCCTGAGGAACAGAGTGTTCGAAGACCAGACCTCAAATCCAGCACCAAGCTCATGGTCTACAGAGCAGCTGTGGTCCCCGCCCTCCTGTACACATCAGAAACATGGACAATGTACAGCAGACACCTCAAATCCCTGGAGAGATACCACCAACATTGCCTCCGCAAAATCCTGCAAATCCACTGGCAGGATGGGCACACCAACGTGAGCGTTCTCTCCCAGGCTAATATCCCCAGTATCGAGGCACTGGTCACGCTCAATCAGCTGCGATGGGCAGGCCACATTGTCCGCATGCCCAATACAAGATTCCCTAAACAAGTGCTCTACTCTGAGCTCCGCAATGGCAGGCGATCACTAGGAGGGCAGAGGAAACACTATAAGGACACTCTCAAAGCCTCCCTAAAAAATGCAACATCCCCACCGACATGTGGGAATCGCTTGCCCTGGAACGCCCAAACTGGAGAAGAAGCATCTGCGAAGGCACCAATCACCTCAAGCGTCACCGAGTGGAGCACACGGAGGCCAAGTGTAAGCAGCGGAAAGAGCGCACAGAATCCAGAGCGTCTCTCCCACCCACCTTATTAAACACTACCTGCCCCACCTGTGGCAGAGTCTGCGGCTCCAGGATTGGACTATTCAGCCACCGCAGAACCCACTCTCCCAGAGTAGAAGCAAGTCATCCTCGACCCTGAAGGACTGCCAAAGAAGAAGAAGGTGGTGGAGGCAGATTCAATCATGGCCTTCAAAAGGGAACTGGATAAGTACTTGAAAGGAAAAAAAATACAGGACTATGGGGAAAGGGCGGGGGAGTGGGACTAGCTGGATTGCTCCTGCATAGAGCTGGCACAGACTTGATGGGCCGAATGGCCTCCTTCCATGCTGTAACCCTTCTATGATTCTAAGATGTACCTTACCTATGTGTTCTAGATTAGGGGCACTGTACTCATGGTGTTCTGGATTAAATGCACTTTGTTCTAAACTAGTTGCACCTTACCCACAGTGTTCTAGATTAGATGAGCTGGTCTTCCCTTCTGTGGTGCTGCAGTGCTGCTACTGGCACCAAGGTATAATTACAGCATCACATGTTTACATAGGCCATTCCCATTATAATTGTAGACCTACGAATTTTGTAAATGTAACATAAAAACATGGACAGAATGTAGGACTTTAAAATGGGGAATGAATTACGTTTGCACACCCTGCTCCAATTATCCTGTGCCCTCTGACCCCGCTTCATCTAAAAACTACACCTGGTCTCGACTCCCCTTCAACAACAACTTGCATTTATATAGCACCTTTAACTCAGTAAAACGTCCCAAGGTGCTTGACAGGAGCGATTATCAAACAAAATATGACTCCGATCCACATAAGGCGATATTAGGACAGGTGACCAAAAGCTTGGTCAAAGAGGTAGCATGAGAACTACATAAAACAAATAGAGGTTATATAGAGAGCAACTGACGTTTGTTAGAGATAAGACTTTTTTTTAGGAAACTATTATGAATTCACCTTCAGGAGGCTGCAACTTTTTATTATTCTGTGAACTCCAGCCAATCGGGTGCAGTTCTGCAGTCATGACATCACACCAGAAATCAGCTTTGCGATCTTCCCCGAACCCATCATATCGCAGGAGCAGGAGCTGGCCACACGTCGTAATGATGGTCGCCACCCAGTAACAATCAGCACCCATCTTGTTTGCAATCTCCAGCTTCATCCCCGGAGCAAAACCATTCCTCAGACTCGTATCCACCTAGAATACAGAGAGACTCAGTTGTAACTAATCTGATCAATCTCCGAATCATACCTCAGTCACACATCACATCACCCAGACTCACTCCCCAACCAGCTCATCAATCCGGATTACAACCAGTGTTCGTCTCATTCCCCAACCAGCTCATCAAACCGGATTACAACCGGTGTCCATCTCACTCCCCAACCAGCTCATCAAACCAGATTACAACCAGTGTTCGTCTCATTCCCCAACCAGCTCATCAATCCGGATTACAACCGGTGTCCATCTCACTCCCCAACCAGCTCATCAATCCGGATTACAACCGGTGTCCATCTCACTCCCCAACCAGCTCATCAATCCGGATTACAACCGGTGTCCATCTCACTCCCCAACCAGCTCATCAAACCAGATTACAACCGGTATCTAACTCACTCCCCCAACCAGCTCATCAAACCGGATTACAACCAGTGTCCATCTCACTCCCCAACCAGCTCATCAATCCGGATTACAACCAGTGTTCGTCTCATTTCCCAACCAGCTCTCAAACCGGATTACAACCAGTATCTAACTCACTCCCCAACCAGCTCATCAAACCGGATTACAACCAGTATCTAACTCACTCCCCAACCAGCTCATCAAAAAACAACCAGTGTCCATCTCACTCCCCAATCACATCATCAAACTGGATTACAACCAGTGTCCATCTCACTCCCCAACCAGCTCATCAATCCGGATTACAGCCGGTGCCCGACCTGCCTGTGTGGGTGATTGCTGGTGGATAGGAGCAGAATGTTTGGGACTCACATGTTTGAAGGACCCAGGGGGAGCCGCTGCTGCTCCCGTTTCTTCCAAATACTCATCCCAGTTGAATTGTGCTTCATCCAATCTGGAGCCACCATCTGCAGAAAGAAGTGAATCCATCAGGATCCGAACTGAACTGAGCCAGTCTTTTTAACCCTTTAACAGCCAGGGTTTACTTTTACATCCTTTATTCATCGTTGGATTGACCCTGGAACTCCACAAGACAATGCTCAGATCAACTCATCAGCAGGTGCAGCAAGCTTCACTTCACCACAATTCAACTGACAACAACACGAGGGAGAGATCTACTCAAACGATTAGATTCAGTTTCTGCACCATCAGCTGCTGGCACCAGGTGCGTCTTGTAACCCAGTTTATTTGTGATAGTGGTGTCAGCGACAACAAGGCAACGTAACTTCTGCAACAAGTGCTTCAATCTCACTCCCATTTTATAGGAGCAGGAACAGAAGGAGCATTCAGCCTATCAAACCGAGTCCATCACTTGTTAGCCAGTGCTGCTCTGTCCAAAGCAACATTCCCTGCCCTTTATCCACACCCTTCCTTCCTAGATATCTATCTCCATTTTAATTGGTTCTGTATCAACAGCTTCCTGGAGCAGTGTGTTCCCCATTCTCACAACTCTTGTGTGAAGATCTTTTTCCTGGTTTGTTTTTAACTGGCTTCCTTCTAATGATAAGATGATTTCCCCTTGTTCTGGATTCTGCTATCAACCCTATTAATTCCCTTCATTATAAATCACCCATTAACATCCTTATATCATAGGAACATGGGAACATGGGAACATAGGAACAGGAGTAGGCCATTCAGCCCCTCGTGCCTGCTCCGCCATTTGATAAGATCATGGCTGATCTGTGATCTAACTCCATATACCTGCCTTTGGCCCATATCCCTTAATACCTTTGGTTGACAAAAAGCTATCTATCTCAGATTTAAATTTAGCAATTGAGCTAGAATCAATTGCTGTTTGCGGAAGAGAGTTCCAAACTTCGACAACCCTTTGTGTGTAGAAATGTTTTCTAATCTCACTCCTGAAAGGTCTGGCTCTAATTTTTAGACTGTGCCCCCTACTCCTAAAATCCCCAACCAGCGGAAATAGTTTCTCTCTATCCACCCTATCTGTTCCCCTTAATATCTTATAAACTTCAATCAGATCACCCCTTAACCTTCGAAACTCTAGAGAATACAACCCCAATTTGTGTAATCTCTCCTCATAACTTAACCCTTGAAGTCCGGGTATCATTCTAGTAAACCTACGCTGCACTCCCTCCAAGGCCAATATGTCCTTCCGAAGGTGCGGTGCCCAGAACTGCTCACAGTACTCCAGGTGCGGTCTAACCAGGGTTTTGTATAGCTGCAGCATAACATCTGCCCCCTTGTACTCTAGTCCTCCAGATATAAAGGCCAGCATTCCATTAGCCTTCTTGATTATTTTCTGCATCTGTTCATGACACTTCAATGATCTATGTACCTGAACCCCTAAGTCCCTTTGGACATCCACTGTTTTTAACTTTTTACCATTTAGAAAGTACCCTGTTCTATCCTTCTTTGATCCAAAGTGGATGACCTCACATTTGTCTACATTGAATTCCATTTGCCACAGTTTTGCCCATTCACCTAATCTATCAATATCGCTTTGTAATTTTATGTTTTCATCTACACTGCTTACAATGCCACCAATCTTTGTGTCATCGGCAAACTTAGATATGAGACTTTCTATGCCTTCATCTAAGTCGTTAATAAATATTGTGAATAATTGAGGCCCCAAGACAGATCCCTGCGGGACTCCACTAGTCACATCCTGCCAATGTGAGTACCTACCCACTATCCCTACTCTGTCGCCTTTCGCTCAGCCAATTTCCTAACCAAGTCTGTACTTTTCCCTCGATTCCATGGGCTTCTATCTTAGCTAACAGTCTCTTATGTGGGACCTTATCAAAAGCCTTTTGGGAGTCCATATAAATAACATCCATTGACATTCCCCTGTCCACTACTTTAGTCACCTCTTCAAAAAATTCAATCAGGTTTGTCAGGCATGACCTACCTTTCACAAATCCATGCTGGCTCTCCCTGATTAACTGAACATTCTCAAGGTGTTCAGTCACCCTATCCTTAATTATAGACTCCAGCATTTTCCCCACAACAGATGTTAGGCTAACTGGTCTCTCAATCCCTGGTTTCCTTCTCTCTCCTTTCTTAAAAAGCAGAGTGACATATGCAATTTTCCAATCTAGAGGGACAGTTCCTGAATCTAGAGAACTTTGAAAGATTATAGTTAGGGCATCTGCAATGTGCTCACCTACTTCCTTTAAAACCCTGGGATGGAAACCATCTGGTCCTGGGGATTTGTCACTCTTTAGTGCTATTATTTTCTTCATTACTGTTGCTTTACTTATATTAATTTTATCGAGTCCCTGTCCCTGATACAATATTAGTTTTTTTGGGATTTCCGGCATGCTATCCTCTTTTTCTACTGTAAATACTGACGCAAAGTAATTGTTCAACATGTCCGCCATTTCCCCATTGTCAATGACAATATCCCCATTTTCAGTTTTTAAGGGGCCAACACTGCTCCTGACCACCCTCTTTTTCCTAATATAACTATAAAAGTTCTTCGTATTGGTTTTGATATCCCTTGAGAGTTTCTTTTCATACTCTCTTTTTGTAGCTCTTACTATCTGTTTTGTGACCCTTTGTTGATCTTTGTATCCTTCCCATTCGCCAGGATCTGTGCCATTTTTTGCCTTTTTGTTTGCCCTTTCCTTAAGTCTTATACTGTCCCTTACCTCTTTAGTTGTCCATGGCTGTTTTTTTTTTGGCAAGTAGAGTTCTTGCCCCTCTGGGGTATAAATCCAAGGAATATAACCCAAGAATACTGTCTCTCATCATAGAGAGTCTGCCTTCATCCCAGCTATCTCCTGAACAATCTTTGCTGCATTTTCTGCAAGGCCAGTAAATCCTTCGCAAGGAGGGATGCCCAGAAGTGAACACAATATTCCTGGTCTGACCACTTGCTCTGTAGAATTGCAGTAAAACTTCCTTAGATGCCTCCTGATGAAGCCCAGATTCTCTATTTTGACTAAAGCTAGTTTTGGGTTTACCATATTTATAAAATGTTCCTAATTTTTTTTTAAATCTAAAAATAACAGATTTTTGTCTCCCTCTCTTTAATCCAGAAAAAAAATCGATTCAGTTTTTTTAATTTAAACTCATCAAATGCGTGGGATCAGTTGAGGAGATTCTCGGAATGTCCTGTCCGCCTGGACCGTCCTGAACGGAGCGAAAGTGGCGGAAATCTGCTGAACTATTCGCTGTCAGGAACGGATCTCCCTCAGTGTCCAGCCGGGAGTCTCCAGCTGTTCGGACTGGTCGCGAGTCTGTCTCCCGGTGTGGAGCGGAGCCAAACATTAAAATGCTGCTCAAACACGGCTTTAAATTGAGAGGTTTAATTTGATGACCTCCGCTGGGATATTTGAAGCGCCGGTCAGGCCCCCGCCTCAACACCAACCTTCCCCAGCGGGGCAACTCCTACCTGGATCGCCGCTCACTGCCATCGCACAACCGATATTTGTTGCTGACAGACGGGGGGTCTCGCTGCGGCCTCGGGTTGGAGTTGGAGCCGGGACCGGGACCGGGCGCTCGATGCGGGGAAATGAGCTCGAATATTGGGTTCAGTAAAAGCTGCGCAGGGGTCGAGGGTCAGGGGTCAGGGGGGAATGAGGACAAATCAGCTCCTGACCCCCCGCTCCGGGTGCAGACGCGGAGTGAGGCCCGGGACCCGGACCCGGACCCGCCTCCGGGAAACTGCCCGAGGCCGCAGGCCCCGATCCCCGATCCAGGGACCCGCACCAAAGGGGCGGAAGGAGCCTGTGGCCGGTGCCAGACAGGCCCAGTCCCTGCAATCGCGGCACTGCCCCCGCGGGGGTCGGGAGAGGAGGATCGGCCCGGGGGGAGGCGACCCGCGACCCCCACCCTCCCCTTCCCCGCGACCCCCACCCTCCCCTTCCCCGCGACCCCCACCCTCCCCTTCCCCGCGACCCCCACCCTCCCCTTCCCCGCGATCCCCAACACCCCCCACGACCCCCAACTTCCCCCCGCGATCCCCACCTTCCCAACCTTTCCCCGACCTCCCACCGACCCTTCCCTGATTCCAACCTTCCCAACCACCCCCCCTCCCCTGGACACCTACCTTCCTAACGCTCCCCCCCCCCGGACCCCCAACATTTCCCCCCCCCCCGGACCCCCAACATCCCCCCCGGACCCCCAACATTCCCCCCCCGGACCCCCAACATCCCCCCCCCCCGGACCCCCAACATTCCCCCCCCCCCCGGACCCTCAACATCCCCCCCCCCGGACCCTCAACATCCCCCCCTCCCGGACCCTCAACATCCCCCCCTCCCGGACCCTCAACATCCCCCCCTCCCGGACCCTCAACATCCCCCCCTCCCGGACCCTCAACATCCCCCCCTCCCGGACCCTCAACATCCCCCCCCGGACCCTCAACATCCCCCCCCCCCCCGGACCCTCAACATCCCCCCCCCCCCGGACCCTCAACATCCCCCCCCCCCCCGGACCCTCAACATCCCCCCCCCCCCCGGACCCTCAACATCCCCCCCCCCCCCCGGACCCTCAACATCCCCCCCCCCCCCCGGACCCTCAACATCCCCCCCCCCCCCCGGACCCTCAACATCCCCCCCCCCGAACCCTCAACATCCCCCCCCCCCCGGACCCTCAACATCCCCCCCCCCCGGACCCTCAACATCCCCCCCCCCCGGACCCTCAACATCCCCCCCCCCCGGACCCTCAACATCCCCCCCCCCCGGACCCTCAACATCCCCCCCCCCCGGACCCTCAACATCCCCCCCCCCGGACCCTCAACATCCCCTCCGGATCCCCCCCTTCCCAACGTCTCCCCCCAGACCCCCACCTTCCCAACTCCGCCCCCGACCGACCCCCTGCCTGCAACCCCCACTTTCCCAATCCCCCTTTATTTCTATTTTTATCTTCTCCTTTCATGTACAGTTCCTTGCGATGTTTCTTGTATGAAAGGCCCTTTGTAAATGCAAGTTATTGCTGCACTCAGCTGTACTTAGACTATGTGCTCAAGCCCTGGGATGGAACTCAAACCCAAATCTTCTGATTCAGAGGCAAGAATGCTACAACCCAGCCAAGTTACCAACTGAGTCAAGCTGCTGGTAAACAGTTTAATGGTGTTGTTCAAATGGCACAGAAAGAAATTTTATACAAATATGTTGACCAATATGCTCCCAGAGAAAATTATAAGTTTTGTTGGCATGGTAATGGTGAAAGCATTGATGTGCAACACAATTTTCTGAAACCATTGGCATCATCCTTCATCAGCATAAGAGGGAGAGTGTGGTGTGAAGCTCTGGCATATTGTTTTAGCGGTAGAAGATGAGGATGGATGATTGAATGGTCGATTGCATTGCACTCCACGTCCAGTCCATTGGGTGCTCATAGCCACTTTGGGCAATTGCGGTGAAATCTCCACACTGGAGGGGGTGCTTTCGAGGAAAGAATCCTGCACCCCCAACACAATACTAAATGAATGGAAAGAAGAGATTAATGTTCCTATTTTAAACAAATAGAACATTGGGACAGAGATCTGGAACACTGTCAGTCCAAATAGGCTATACTGAAGTTTTTTAATGAACTAGTCCTTAGAGCAGAGGAGGTTTGATAGAAGTATTCAAAATCATGAAGGGTTTAAATAAAGTAAATAAAGAGAAACTGTTCCCGTTGGCAGAAGGGTCAAAAACCAGAAGAGACAGATTTAACGTGATTGGCAAAAGAACCAAAGGTGACATGAGGAAAAACTTTTTTACGCAGCGAGTAGTTATGATCTGGAATACACTGCCTTAAAGGGTGGTGGAAGGAGATTCAATCATGGCTTTCAAAAAGGAATTGGATAAATACTTGAAGGGAAAAAGTTTGCAGGGCTACAGGGAAAAAACGGGGGAATGGGACTAACTGGGTTGCCCTTACAAAGAGCCAGCACAGGCTCGATGGGCTGAATGGCGGCCTCCTGTGCTGTAACCAATCTATGATTCTATGAAATTATGAAGGGCTTTGATAAAGAAAATCCGTAAAACCAATGCCCTCTAGTCAGTAACTAGAGGGGATTGATTTAAGATCATCATCACCAAAAGAATGATGAGAGGTCAGGAGAATGTTTTTGTGCAGAGGGTTGTTAAGACATGGAACGCCCGACTATAAACAGCGATGTGAGCAGAATCCATAACAGCTTCTGAAAGGGAAATGGAGAAACATTTGAAAAAGAAAAAGAAAGAACATTTTCGATACGCTTTCCATGACCTCAGGACATCCTAAAATGCTTCACAGCCAATTTTTTTTTAATCGTTCATGGGATGTGGGCGTCGCTGGCGAGGCCAGCATTTATTGCCCATCCCTAATTGCCCTTGAGAAGGTGGTGGTGAGCCGCCTTCTTGAACCGCTGCAGTCCGTGTGGTGAAGGTTCTCCCACAGTGCTGTTAGGAAGGGAGTTCCAGGATTTTGACCCAGCGACGACGAAGGAACGGCGATATATTTCCAAGTCGGGATGGTGTGTGACTTGGAGGGGAACGTGCAGGTGGTGTTGTTCCCATGTGCCTGCTGCTCTTATCCTTCTAGGTGGTAGAGGTCGTGGGTTTGGGAGGTGCTGTCAAAGAAGCCTTGGCGAGTTGCTGCAATGCATCCTGTGGATGGTACACACTGCAGCCACTGTGCGCCGGTGGTGAAGGGAGTGAATGTTTAGGGTGGTGGATGGGGTGCCAATCAAGCGGGCTGCTTTATCTTGGATGGTGTTGAGCTTCTTGAGTGTTGTTGGAGCTGCACTCATCCAGGCAAGTGGAGAATATTCCATCACACTCCTGACTTGTGCCTTGTAGATGGTGGAAAGGCTTTGGGGAGTCAGGAGGTGAGTCACTCGCCGAAGAATACCCAGCCTCTGACCTGCTCTCATAGCCACAATATTTATATGGCTGGTCCAGTTAAGTTTCTGGTCAATGGTGACCCCCAGGATGTTGATGGTGGGGAATTCGGTGATGGTAATGCTGTTGAATGTCAAGGGGAGGTGGTTAGACTCTCTCTTGTTGGAGATGGTCATTGCCTGGCACTTGTCTGGCGCGAATGTTACTTGCCACTTATGAGCCCAGGCCTGGATGTTGTCCAGGTCTTGCTGCATGCGGGCTCGGACTGCTTCATTATCTGAGGGGCTGCGAATGGAACTGAACACTGTGCAATCATCAGCGAACATCTCCATTTCTGACCTTATGATGGAGGGAAGGTCATTGATGAAGCAGCTGAAGATGGTTGGGCCTAGGACACTGCCCTGAGGAACTCCTACAGCAATGCCCAGGGGCTGAGATGATTGGCCTCCAAAAACCACCACCATCTTCCTTTGTGCTAGGTATGACTCCAACCACTGGAGAGTTTTCTCCCTGATTCCCATTGACTTCAATTTTACTAGGGCTCCATGGTGCCACACTCGGTCAAATGCTGCCTTGATGTCAAGGGCAGTCACTCTCACCTCACCTCTGGAATTCAGCTCTTTTGTCCATGTTTGGACCAAGGCTGTAATGAGGTCTGGAGCCGAGTGGTCCTGGCGGAACCCGAACTGAGCATGGGTGGAGCAGGTTATTGCTGAGTAAGTGCCACTTAATAGCACTGTCGACGACACCTTCCATCACTTTGCTGATGATTGAGAGTGGACTGATAGGGCGGTAATTGGCCGGATTGGATTTGTCCTGCATTTTGTGGACAGGACATACCTGGGAAATTTTCCACATTGTCGGGTAGATGCCAGTGTTGTAGCTGTACTGGAACAGCTTGGCTAGAGGCGCAGCTAGTTCTGGAGCACAAGTCTTCAGCACTACAGCTGGGATGTTGTCGGGGCCCATAGCCTTTGCTGTATCCAGTGCACTCAGCCGTTTCTTGATATCACGTGGAGTGAATCGAATTGGCTGAAGACTGGCTTCTGTGATGGTGGGGATATCGGGAGGAGGCCGAGATGGATCATCCACTCGGCACTTCTGGCTGAAGATGGTTGCAAACGCCTCAGCCTTGTCTTTTGCACTCACGTGCTGCACTCCGCCATCATTGAGGATGGGGATGTTTGCAGAGCCTCCTCCTCCCGTTAGTTGTTTAATTGTCCACCACCATTCACGACTGGATGTGGCAGGACTGCAGAGCTTTGATCTGATCCGTTGGTTGTGGCATCGCTTAGCTCTGTCTATAGCATGTTGCTTCCGCTGTTTAGCATGCATGTAGTCCTGTGTTGTAGCTTCACCAGGTTGGCACTTCATTTTTAGGTACGCCTGGTGCTGCTCCTGGCATGGTCTTCTACACTCCTCATTGAAGCAGGGTTGATCCCCTGGCTTGTTGGTAATGGTAGAGTGAGGAATAT
This sequence comes from Heptranchias perlo, assembly GCF_035084215.1. Taxonomy (NCBI): domain Eukaryota; kingdom Metazoa; phylum Chordata; class Chondrichthyes; order Hexanchiformes; family Hexanchidae; genus Heptranchias; species Heptranchias perlo. The sequence goes on along the minus strand of NC_090341.1, from coordinate 352,884 downwards.
GCCGGGCCATGAGGTTACAGATTGTGCTGGAATACAGTTCTGCTGCTGCTGATGGCCCACAGTGCCTCATGGATGCCCAGTTTTGAGCTGCGAGATCTGTTCTGAATCTATCCCATTTAGCACGGCGGTAGTGCCACACAACATGTTGGATGGTGTCCTCAGTGCAAAGACGGGACTTCGTCTCCACGAGGACTGTGCGGTGGTCACTCCTACCAATACTGTCATGGACAGATGCATTTGCGACAGGTGAGGACGAGGTCAAGTAAGTTTTTCCCTCGTGTTGGTTTGCTCACCACCTGTCGCATGCCCAGTCTGGCAGCTATGTCCTTCAGGACTCGGCCAGCTCGGTCAGTAGTGGTGCTACCGAGCCACTCTTGGTGATGGACATTGAAGTCCCCCACCCAGAGTACATTCTGTGCCCTTGCTGCCCTCAGTGCTTCCTCCAAGTGGTGCTCAACATGGAGGAGGACTGATTCATCAGCTGAGGGAGGACGGTAGGTTTTTTCTTTATTCGTTCACGGGATGTGGGCGTCGCTGGCGAGGCCAGCATTTATTGCCCATCCCTAATTGCCCTCGAGAAGGTGGTGGTGAGCCGCCTTCTTGAACCGCTGCAGTCCGTGTGGTGACGGTTCTCCCACAGTGCTGTTGGGAAGGGAGTTCCAGGATTTTGACCCAGCGACAATGAAGGAACGGCGATATATTTCCAAGTCGGGATGGTGTGTGACTTGGAGGGCAACGTGCAGGTGGTGTTGTTACCATGTGCCTGCTGCTCTTGTCCTTCTCGGTGGTCGAGGTCGCGGGTTTGGGAGGTGCTGTCGAAGAAGCCTTGGTGAGTTGCTGCAGTGCATCCTGTGGATGGTACACACTGCAGCCACAGTGCGCCAGTGGTGAAGGGAGTGAATGTTTAGGGTGGTGGATGGGGTGCCAATCAAGCGGGCTGCAGAGGAGGCTGAGGGGGGACATGATTGAGGTGTACAAAATTATGAGGGGCACAGATAGGATGGATACTAAGGAGCTTTTTCCCTTAGTTGAGGGTTCTATAACAAGGGGGCATAGATTCAAGGTAAAAGGCGGGAGGTTTAGAGGGGATTTGAGAAAGAACTTTTTCACCCAGAGGGTGGTTGGAGTCTGGAACTCACTGCCTGAGAGGGTTGTGGAGGCAGGAACCCTCACAACATTCAAGAAGCATTTGGATGAGCACTTGAAATGCCATAGCATACAAGGCTACGGACCAAATGCTGGAATATGGGATTAGATTAGACTGGGCTTGATGGCCGGCGCGGACACGATGGGCCGAAGGGCCTCTATCCGTGCTGTATAACTCTATGACTCTATGACTCTATGTTGGATGATGTCGAGCTTCTTGAGTGTTGTTGGAGCTGCACTCATCCAAGCAAGTGGACAGTATTCCATCACACTCCTGACTTGTGCCTTGTAGATGGTGGAAAGGCTTTGGGGAGTCAGGAGGTGAGTCACGCGCCACAGAATACCCAGCCTCTGACCTGCTCTCGTAGCCACAGTATTTATATGGCTGGTCCAGTTAAGTTTCTGGTCAATGGTGACCCCCAGGATGTTGAAGGTGGTAATCAGCAGGAGGTTTCCTTGCCCAAGTTTGACCTGATGCCATGAGATTTCATGGGGTCCAGCGTCAATGTTGAGGACTCCCAGGGCCACTCCCTCCTGACTGTCTATCACTGTACCGCCACCTCTGGTGGGTCTGTCCTGCCGGTGGGACAGGACATACCCAGGGATGGTGATGGAAGAGTCTGGGACATTGGCTGAAAGGTATGATTCTGTGAGTATGGCTATGTCAGGCTGTTGCTTGACTCGTCTGTGGGACAGCTCTCCCAATTTTGGCACAAGTCCCCAGATGATAGTGAAGAGGACTTTGCAGGGTCGACTGGGCTTTGTTTGCCATTGTCCTGTCCGGTAGTGGTCCAATACCGTGTGGTCTGTCCGGTTTTATTCTTATTATGACTTTTCATAGGGAGATTTTACAACTGAGTGGCTTGCTGGGCCATTTCAGAGGGCAATTAAGAATCAACCACATTGCTGTGGGTCTGGAGTCACACTTGGGCTGGACCGGGTAAGGGCGGCAGGTTTCCTTCCCTAAAGGACATTAGTGAACCAGATGGGTTTTTACGACATTCCGGTAGTTTCATGGCTACCATTACTGATACTAGTATTTTAATTCCAGATTTTATTTAATTAATTGAATTTAAATTCGCCAGCTGCCGTGGCGGGATTTGAACTCATGACTCTAGATTTTTAGTCCAGGCCTCTGGATTACTAGTCCAGTAACATAACCACTATGCTACCGTACCCTTAAATATTATTTTTGAAGTATAATCACTGTTGTTATGTAGGCAAATGCAGTGGCAGCCAATTTACATACAGTCATGAGATAAAAGACCAGATAATCTGTTTTTGGTAGTGTTGGTTGAGGGATAAATGTTGGCCAGGACACCAGTAGAACTTGCCTGCTCTTCAAATAGTGCCATGGAACCTTTTACATCTGTCCGGCCTCCCATCTTCCACCCTCCATAAACTTGACCTCATCCAAAACTCTGCTGCCCGTATCCTAACTTGCACCAAGTCCCGTTCACCCATCACCGCTGGACTCAGTGACCTACATTGGCTCCTGGTCTGGGAACACCTCAATTTTAAAATTCTCATCCTTGTTTTCAATTCCCTCCATGGTCTCACCTCTCCCTATCTCTGTAACCTTCTCCAGCCCACAACCCTCCGAGATCTCTGCGCTCCTCCAATTCTTGCCTCTTGCGCAACCCCGATTTTAATCGCCCCACCATTGGCAGCTGTACCTTCAGCTGCCTAGGCCCTAAGTTCCAGAATTCCCTCCCTAAACCCCTTTACCTCTCTCTCCTCTTTTAAGATGCTCCTTAAAACCTATCTCTTTGACCAAGCTTTTGGTCACCTGTCGTAATATCTCTTTTTGTGGCTCAGTATCAAATTTTGTTTGATAATCGCTCCTGTGAAGTACTTTCGAACGTTTTACTATGTTAAAGGCACTATATAAATGCATGTTGTTGTTGTTGTTGACAAAGCAGACTGGGCCTTGGTTTAACATCTTGTCCAAAAGATGGCACTATCAACAGTGCAGCACTCCCTCAATACTGCGCTGCTCTACGTAGAACTACATAGAATGGACAGGACAGAAACAGACCATTCGGTCCAACTGGTCTATGCCAGTGTTTATGCTCCACATGAGCCTCCTCCCTCCCAAGTTCATCTAACCCTATCAGCATATCCTTCTATTCCTTTCTCCCTCATGCACTTATTTAGCTTCCCCTTAAATGCATCTATGCTATTCGCCTCAACTACTCCTGTGGGAGCGAGTTCCACATTCTAATCACTCTCTGGGTAAAGAAGTTTCTCCTGAATTCCCATTTGGATTTATTAATGACTCTCTTATGGCCCCTAGCTTTGGTTTCCCCCACAAGTGGAAACATCTTCTCCACGTCTAGCCTATCAAACCCTTTCATAATCTTAAAGACCTCCACCAGGTCGCCCCTCAGCCTTCTCTTTTCTAGAGAAAAGAGCCCCAGCCTGCTCAGCCTTTCCTGATAGATATAACCTCTCAGTTCTGGTATCATCCTTGTGAATCTTTTTTGCACCTCCTTCAGTACCTCTATATCCTTTTTATAATATAAAGACCAGAACTGTGCACTGTGTCAGCCTAGGTTATGTTCTCAAAACTTAAAAGGGTGTGGGGCAAAGGCAAGGGATGGGACTAAGTGGATAGCTCCCTCAGAGACCTGGTACAGGCAGAATGGGCTGAGTTACCACCTTCTGTGCCATAATAGTCTATGTGTACTTGGTAACCTACCCATCCAATCTATTCAATTCCTGTATGGCTCAGTGATAGCACTGAGTTAGTAGGTGGTGGGTTCTTTTTTTTTATTTGTTCATGGAATGTGGGCGTCGCTGGCAAGGCCGGCATTTATTGCCCATCCCTAATTGCCCTTGAGAAGGTGGTGGTGAGCCGCCTTCTTGAACCGCTGCAGTCCGTGTGGTGAAGGTTCTCCCACAGTGCTGTTAGGAAGGGAGTTCCAGGATTTTGACCCAGCGACGATGAAGGAACGGCGATATATTTCCAAGTCGGGATGGTGTGTGACTTGGAGGGCAACGTGCAGGTGGTGTTGTTCCCATGTGCCTGCTGCTCTTGTCCTTCTAGGTGGTAGAGGTCGCGGGTTTGGGAGGTGCTGTCGAAGAAGTCTTGGCGAGTTGCTGCAGTGCATCCTGTGGATGGTGCACACTGCAGCCACAGTGCGCCGGTGGTGAAGGGAGTGAATGTTTAGGGTGGTAGATGGGGTGCCAATCAAGTGGGCTGCTTTATCCTGGATGGTGTTGAGCTTCTTGAGTGTTGTTGGAGCTGCACTCATCCAGGCAAGTGGAGAGTATTCCATCACACTCCTGACTTGTGCCTTGTAGATGGTGGAAAGGCTTTGGGGTGTGAGGAGGTGAGTCACTCACCGCAGAATACGTAGCCTCTGACCTGCTCTTGTAGCCACAGTATTTATATGGCTGGTCCAGTTAAGTTTCTGGTCAATGGTGACCCCCAGGATATTGATGGTGGGGTATTCGGTGATGGTAATGCTGTTGAATGTCAAGGGGAGGTGTTAGACTCTCTCTTACATAAGAACATAAGAAATAGGAGCAGGAGTAGGCCAATCGGCCCCTCGGGCCTGCTCCGCCATTCAATAAGATCATGGCTGATCTGATCCTAACCACAAATCTAAATTCATGTCCAATTTCCTGCCCGCTCCCCGTAACCCCTAATTCCCTTTACTTCTAGAAAACTGTCTATTTCTGTTTTAAATTTATTTAATGATGTAGCTTCCACAGCTTCCTGGGGCAGCAAATTCCACAGACCTACTACCCTCTGAGTGAAGAAGTTTCTCCTCATCTCAGTTTTGAAAGAGCAGCCCCTTATTCTAAGATTATGCCCCCTAGTTCTAGCTTCACCCATCCTTGGGAACATCCTTACCGCATCCACCCGATCAAGCCCCTTCACAATCTTATATGTTTCAATAAGATCGCCTCTCATTCTTCTGAACTCCAATGAGTAGAGTCCCAATCTACTCAACCTCTCCTCATATGTCCGCCCCCTCATCCCCGGGATTAACCGAGTGAACCTTCTTTGTACTGCCTCGAGAGCAAGTCTGTCTTTTCTTAAGTATGGACACCAAAACTGAATGCAGTATTCCAGGTGCGGTCTCACCAATACCTCCCTGTTTTTATATTCTATCCCTCTAGCAATAAAAGCCAACATTCCATTGGCCTTCTTGATCACCTGCTGCACCTGCACACTAACGTTTTGATTTTCTTGCACTAGGACCCCCAGATCCCTTTGTACTGCAGTACTTTCCAGTTTCTCGCCATTAAGAGATCTTTTTGGAGATGGTCATTGCCTGGCACTTGTCTGGCGCAAATGTTACTTGCCACATATCAGCCCAAGCCTGGATGTTGTCCAGGTCTTGCTGCATGCGGGCTCGGACTGCTTCATTATCTGAGGGGTTGTGAATGGAACTGAACACTGTGCAATCATCAGCGAACATCCCCATTTCTGACCTTATGATGGAGGGAAGGTCATTGATGAAGCAGCTGAAGCCCCGGTTCATGACTCAACTACATTTCAGTGCAGTAGCGAGGGAGTACTGCATTGTCAAAGGTGTCACCTTTCAGATGAGACATTAAACTGAGGCCCTATCCCTCCGTTGGTTCATGTAGATGTTAAAGATTTCATGGCACTATTTGGAGAAGAGTTAATGTTCCTTCCTCAACCAACACCAGCAAACAAAAACAATGACCCAGAATTTGCTGAAAAAGTAACGGTTTGTGATCGATGCACACCGTTATTAATGTGCAAACAGGCCAGTAACTTGTGGCAGGGAAGAGATACCCCATGAATTGTGAATCACCACAAGTTGCTGGCCGATTTGCACCACTCCACCGTTAGCCTCACGAAAACAGCAACTCGCCCTTAACCTCCCCGTGATTTTTATGAAGTTGCTGCATTTGCACATTAGTTGCCCATTATACTCGCCTCAGAAAGTTCAGTCTAGTAATTAACAGCGTAAGTACCCTTTTAACGAGGTGATAATTGTTACTGACTGCCAATCAACCTCTCTGGCCCAGAAAGTAAACAATTAAAAGTGTGGAATCTCATTCCTTCAGGTTGTGAATTGTTGTTGAAGATTTTAAAAATGTCAAATTTTAAATTTTAAAATTTTTTTTCTTGCTTTTCTTTTCTGTCTCTTTTTTTCTCTCTCTCTCATAATCCAATCTTTCTTTCCCTCTTTTTATTTCTCTTTCTGTCCCTGATTTGACATTGAATTCACCCATTCTAATTCACCCTCCTTCTCAGTCCTTCCTCTGTTTATTTCTCAATCCTTTAATCTCAGTGGTTAAGAAGAAACACTGAGCTATAATGGGCCGTGTAGCGCCCATTTTGTAGGCGCTACGGGGCCTCCTAAGGGCCCGAAATTGCGTCCGGAATGCGCGTGCACGATTCTAGTGTGACGTGCGCCAGACGCCATCTTGGTAAAGGCGTTTGCGCACGAGCAGATAACGAATGCCAGCAGCATGTAAAGTAAGGAGAATATTTATTAGATCAGTGTGCAACACTGATTTAAAGGGTCAGATATGATTTTGGAACTCATCGCACAGCTGAGCAGGTTGTAAACAGCATGGAGGACCCCCCACCAATGCTATTTAAAGGGACCACGTAGGATTTACAGGTTAGTTGCTGGATTATTGCTTGTGGCTGCTGATACATTAGTACCTGTTTTTGGAGGTCTATACTTGAATACTAGGGGACATAGCCTAAAAATTAGAGCCAGGACTTACAGGAGTGAAGCTAGGAAATGCAAAGGATGGTAGCAGTTTAGCTCTTCTGCAAATGGCAGTTGATGCTAGCTCAATTGTTAATTTTAAATCTGAGATTGATAGATTTTTGTTAACCAAAAGTATTAAGGGATATGGGTCTAAGGCACGGATATGGAGTTAGGTCACAGATCAACCATGATTTCATTGAATGGCTCGAGCGACTAAATGCCATTGCCACTTTCTGCCTCCTGTTATACGTCACCTTCTCCTGCAAGAAAGCGGGACGTGGTTCGGTGAGTGTCCAGCAGGATGTTTGGGTGATGTGCCTGTTTTGGTTGAATAGCTGGCAGTGTGTGTAACTTGTGGGTTTGCTGCTTGCAACTGTAGTAATGTGTAAGGGTGAGAGGAAGCATCTGAATGAAAGAGTTTGTTGGTATGTGGGTGATGGGGGGTGGAGCAGTGGGTGCAGCTAGTGGTGCAGCTAGTGTGTGGTGCAGCTAGTGTGTGGAGCAGTGGGTGCAGCTAGTGGTGCAGCTGGTAAGAAATGCAACTTGACAGTTGAACTCGCTCATCTTGACCACTCGTGTCAAAGCATTAAACTTCTTCCTGCACTGCATCCACGTTTGTGGTGCTATGCGCCTGACATTGACTTTGTCCCCTACTGCCTGCCACTGACTCTTAAGCATATGTCTGGAGGGCCTCTTGTACCCCTGTGGATATAGGATGCCCCTCCTCTGTCCATCTCTTGCACCAAGACCTCTAGTGCATCATCAGAGAACCTTGGTGCACGCTCTCTCGCAGGTCTGGTACAAACTTAGATCGGCAGATTGGTGGGGTCTGGCGGGCAGATTGGAGAATGTGGGATTTAGTAGTGCACAACCTTTATTCAATAATTTAACGTAACTCAACAGTTTGTAATCATAGGGACGGGACCTGCATCTGTGTTTTATGTGTGCGATGTCTGATCTCCGTTCAGTCTCCTTGTGGACCTTATATTTTGCCTATAAGAGGTGCTAGCCACTTACGTGATATTGGATCCCACTGCTTTTGAGCAGCCACTCAACAGCGCAGGGAACTGACCAGGCAGCACAAATGTCAGCCGCCCGGATTCGGGGGTTATTGAATTTAACCCCCACTGTTTGTCCCGTTGTTCACCAAGGTTCCAGATGCCCCTTTGCCCTCGCCCGTTATCAGTTCGCACTTCCAGCAACTTTGTGGGTGAAACATTTTTGAGCTGAAGGGTGCAGGAACAAGTGTAACTAACAGGGCAAGCCGCGAGATGCCCCACTCCAGCAAATTCTGGGCCATTAACTGGTGATTCATTTCATCTGTTTGTGAGATCTTGCAATGTGCAAATTGATTGCTGCATTTGCATACAATACAACAGTGACTACATTTCAAAAGTAACTTATTGTGTATGAAGTGCTTTGGCATGCCCTGAGGCAAATTTGTTCTTAACTGTCTGCCTCCTATTTACCTGCCCAGTAATCAATATTCTTCACACTGTTGCCTAACTCACGTGTTCTGCGTTGCATCCCAGTGACTTCACTCCAGAGCACATGGCCATAGGTGCTTGGACACTATTGTAGACCCTGAATTGGACGAAGCCAGGAACAAACTCTTCTGGGTATTTGTGAGGGAAAAATATAACATTGGGTCAGGAACAACAGCAATAGTAACTTAACACTTATATAAGTGCCTTTAACATAGCAAAACATGCCAAGTACTTCATTGTGGGACTGATCATTCACTGACCAGAAATTAGGGGAAGGTTAGGGGACCATGAAATGAGTTTGGAAGATTGTGAGAGATGTGGGAAGACTGAATGGTTTAGGAAAAGAATTCCAGATAGGTCCAATGGCTGCTAGCTCTGCCAGCGATGGAGGGAAGGGTCATGACTTAGAAGAGTGGGATGTGTGAACTGAGACACAGGCCTGGAGAAGGTTTCAGAGGGTTAGAGTTAGGGTGAGGCCATGGAGAGATTTGTAAATGAGGATAAGGGTCGTAACATTATTTTGGGGGGATGTAAATCCAGTGGAGGTTTGTGAGGACAGGAGTGAGCAGGACTCATGAGTATGGATGGGGTGTGAATGCTGGAGTTCCAGAGTGGCGCTAGGGAGCTAAAGGCCAGACTACTCGCAATTTGCTGTACTTCTGGCCTTTAAGCAGTTTGTGTAAAATGGTCCCAATTTAGAGTAAGCGCTGATTCTCAGGTGATAGTTCTGCCTGGCACTTACTCAATATATTTAAAGCAGTAGACTGGAGTTAGACAAGGTGATGATCACAGATGGGATGTTGAACTGAAGGAGGCTGCACAGGTGGGGGAGCAAGGTGGGCAAGAAATTTGTAAACGAGGATGATAATTTTGAAAGAAGGAAATTGGGTGCCTGTAAATTGGTGAGGATGGAGGTGCTGTAAGTGGCAATTAGTACTGGATGGTATGCTAATTGCAGAAATTGGAGTTTGTGTAGGGTGGGGCCCAGGAATCTGGTGAGGACAACATTGGAGAAGATGAGCTTGAAGATGATGAAAATGTGAGTGTGAGTTTCAGTGGTGGTGGGGGTCAGGTCGGAAGAGAAGCAAATGTGGAAATAGGTGGTGCTAATGATGGACTGGATATGGGGGTTGAAATTCAGTTTAGAGACAACTGAGGACTCACTCCAGCTATAAGGTGGATACAGGATTGTGGTGGTTTCTTTATTCCCAAAGTCAAACTGAATTGGGGCTGAAGGTCCATGATTCTTCATACAGTCGCCACCTTTATATGTCAGAGGGTAACGCTGAAACAATATAAAGAGAATAATAAAAAAGGTGAATAATTCTGTATTACTAATAATGGGGATTGAGTGGTGCAGTAGGTTAGACTTCTGTAATTTAGGTTCAAATCTTAATCCAGACTTTTGGAACAAAGGTCTCCTCTGTCCATTGACATTAATGTCCTCCGTGAAGTGAGCTAGAGTGGTCCGATTGAAATTCCTACTGGGGCAAAGCACATAAATGTCTCTGATGCAGAACTAATTGGCATTAAAGAGAATATTTTCCATTGCCAGAATCTGCTGGCCTCTCTACTTCCCAGTGCTTGACAAAAATTAGTGGATAATGGAAAATCCCAGGAAGTTCCCTTTGTTCATTGACAATGCGAAATGCACCATCGATGCTCCAGGACAGGAATTCCATCCCCTTGGTTAGAGTTAAGGAATAAAAAGGGAATGGTTACTTTATTGGGAGCTTTTACAGACCATTTATCGTTGGAAAGGGGACAGAAGAAGTGAAAGGTAGACAAATTAGAGAAAATTCAGAAACAACAGGGCAATATAATGGGTGACTTTAATGACCCCAAACTAGGCTGGGGGTCTGAATGCTGTCAATGGTGACCAAAGGGAAGGGGTTTCTACAATGTGTCCAGGGCTGCTTTCTAGATCAGAATGTTTTTAGTCCAATGAAGAAAAAGGCAGTGCTGGATTTAGTTGCAGGAAATGAAGTTGAGTTATTCAGTAATGTAAGGGTTGGGGAATATCTAGGAAAAGCGATAGTTACATAACTAGTTTCAATATAAAAATTGAAAAGGAAAGGTAATGTCCAAGGTAAAGGTAATCGACTGACGAAAAGTAAATATAAATGATATAAAAAGGGAACTAGCCCAGATAAACTGAAAAGAAAAAATGGCAAATAAGACAGTGACAAACAATAGGAAATGCTGAAACAGGAGCTGCTTAGGGTACAAACTAGCTATGTCCCAAAAGAAGTACACAGGGTGAAGCAAAAACTGGAGTTCCTTGAGTGAATAGAAAAATTAAAATTAAGATGAGACTTGAAAAAGGCATAGAAAGGTTACAGCACGGAAGAAGGCCATTCGGTCCATCGGGTCCGCGCCGGCTCGATGCAAGAGCAATCCAACTAGTCCTACTCCCCCTCCCTTTCCCCGTAGCCATGCAAATTTTTTTCTTTCAAGTGCTTTTCCAGTTCCCTTTTGAAGGCCATGATTGAATCTGCCTCCACCACCCCCTCGGGCAGTGCATTCCAGATCCTAACCACTCGCTGTGTAAAAAAGTTTTTCCTCATGTCACCTTTAGTTCTTTTACCAATCACTTTAAATCTGTGTCCTCTGGTCCTTGACCCTTCCGCCAATGGGAACAGTTTCTCTCTATCTACTCTGTCCAGACCCTTCATAATTTTGAATACCTCTATCAAATCTCCTCACAGCCATCTCTGTTCCAAGGAGAACAATCCCAGCTTCTCCAGTCTGTCCATGTAACTAAAGTCCCTCATCCCTGGAATCATTCTAATAAATCTCTTCTGCATCCTTTCAAAGGCCTTCACATCTTTCCTGAAGTGCAGTGCCCAGAACTTTATAAAGGTTCATCATGACTTAGGGAAAAGTACGGACTTGGTTAGGAAATTGGCTGAGCGAAAGGCGACAGAGAGTAGGGATAATGGGAAGGTACTCACATTGGCAGGATGTGACTAGTGGAGTCCTGCAGGGATCTGTCTTGGGGCCTCAATTATTCACAATATTTATTAACGACTTAGATGAAGGCATAGAAAGTCTCATATCTAAGTTTGCCGATGACACAAAGATTGGTGGCATTGTAAGCAGTGTAGATGAAAACATGAAATTACAAAGGGATATTGATAGATTAGGTGAATGGGCAAAACTGTGGCAAATGGAATTCAATGTAGACAAATGTGAGGTCATCCACTTTGGATCAAGAAAGGATAGAACAGGGTACTTTCTAAATGGTAAGTCTAGAATCTTAGCAGCTGATTCACTTTTTTCCCTTTCAAACACTACATTGAACTCTATCATGTTATGATTGCTATTGGATAGATGTTCGTGTACAGTTAAGCCATTAACTAAATCTGGTTCATTACTCATTACTAAATCTAGTATGGCTTGTCCACTTGTTGCCTCTAGGACATACTGCTGTCGAAAACTATCCCAGACACACTCAAGAAATTCACTACCTTTCTGACAGTTGCGAGTCTGCTTTCCCCAATCTATGTGAAGGTTAAAGTCCCCCATTAAGACCACTATGTCTTTCTTACACGCTTGTCTAATCTCTGCATTTATACAATCTAGCACTCCAGGCGTTCCATACACAATTCCCACCATAGTCTTAGATCCTTTCCTATTTCTCAATTCAACCCATAAGGTCTCTGTTGGCTGCTTACCCCTTGTTAAATCCTCCTTTATCATTGAAGTGATTTAATCTCTAATCACTAAGGCTACTCCTCCCCCTCTTCCATTTTCCCGATCTCTCCTGTATACCTTATAACCCGGTATATTTAGTTCCCAATCCTGACCATCCTGTAGCCATGTCTCAGTAATAGCTATCATGTCATACCCTTCAATTTGAATTTGTGCCTGTAGTTCATTTAATTTATTCCTTATACTCCGTGCATTTGTAGTTGGGCCACACACCCTAGCCTGACCTTCAGCTTTGATGCTGGGTTAATCTCTTTACACCTTCTAGTTTTCACTTGATCTGTAGTGCCTAAAGTACACTCACTTTCTGCTGCTGTATGCTTTTCCCTTTGTACAAGAGGAGGCCGTGGAACAATTAGATAGGAAAGCTGTAGATACAAAAATAATACATAAAGGGCAAAAGAGTAACTAGGGAGAGAGTAGGGCCTCTTAAGGATCAACAAGGTCATCTATGTGCGGAACCACAAGAGATGGGTGAGATCCTGAATGAATATTTCACATCGGTATTTACGGTTGAGAAAGGCATGGATGTTAGGGAACTTGGGGAAATAAATAGTGATGTCTTGAGGAGTGTACATATTACAGAGAGGGAGGTGCTGGAAGTCTTAACGCGCATCAAGGTAGATAAATCTCCGGGACCTGATGAAATGTATCCCAGGACGTTATGGGAGGTTAGGGAGGAAATTGCGGGTCCCCTAGCAGAGATATTTGAATCATCCACCGCTACAGGTGAGGTGCCTGAAGATTGGAGGGTAGCAAATGTTGTGCCTTTGTTTAAGAAGGGCGGCAGGGAAAAGCCTGGGAACTACAGACCGGTGAGCCTGACATCTGTAGTGGGTAAGTTGTTAGAGGGTATTCTGAGGGACAGGATCTACAGGCATTTGGAGAGGCAGGGACTAATTAGGAACAGTCAGCATGGTTTTGTGAGAGGAAAATCATGTCTCACGAATTTGATTGAGTTTTTTGAAGGGGTAACCAAGAAGATAGATGAGGGCTGTGCAGTAGACGTGGTCTACATGGACTTCAGCAAAGCCTTTGACAAGGTACCGCATGGTAGGTTGTTACATAAGGTTAAATCTCATGGGATCAAAGGTGAGGTAGCCAATTGGATACAAAATTGGCTTGACGACAGAAGACAGTGGGTGGTTGTAGAGGGTTGTTTTTCAAACTGGATGCCTGTGTCCAGCGGTGTGCCTCAGGGATCGGTGCTGGGTCCGCTGTTATTTGTTATTTATATTAATGATTTGGATGAGAATTTAGGAGGCATGGTTAGTAAGTTTGCAGATGACACCAAGATTGGTGGCATTGTGGACAGTGAAGAAGGTTATCTAGGATTGCAACGGGATCTTGATAAATTGGGCCAGTGGGCCGATGAATGGCAGATGGAGTTTAATTTAGATAAATGTGAGGTGATGCATTTTGGTAGATCGAATCGGGCCAGGACCTACTCCGTTAATGGTAGGGCGTTGGGGAGAGTTATAGAACAAAGAGATCTGGGAGTACAGGTTCATAGCTCCTTGAAAGTGGAGTCACAGGTGGATAGGGTGGTGAAGAAGGCATTCAGCATGCTTGGTTTCATTGGTCAGGACATTGAATGCAGGAGTTGGGATGTCTTGTTGAAGTTGTACAGGGCATTGGTGAGGCCACACTTGGAGTACTGTGTACAGTTCTGGTCACCCTATTATAGAAAGGATATTATTAAACTAGAAAGAGTGCAGAAAAGATTTACTAGGATGCTACCGGGACTTGATGGTTTGACTTATAGGGAGAGGTTAGACAGACTGGGACTTTTTTCCCTGGAGAGTAGGAGGTTAAGGGGTGATCTTATAGAAGTTTATAAAATAATGAGGGGCATAGATAAGGTAGATAGTCAAAATCTTTTCCCAAAGGTAGGGGAGTCTATAACGAGGGGACATAGATTTAAGGTGAGAGGGGAGAGATACAAAAGGGTCCAGAGGGGCAATTTTTTCACTCAAAGGGTGGTGAGTGTCTGGAACGAGCTGCCAGAGGCAGTAGTAGAGGCGGGTACAATTTTGTCTTTTAAAAAGCATTTGGACAGTTACATGGGTAAGATGGGTATAGAGGGATATGGGCCAAGTGCAGGAAATTGGGACTAGCTTGGTGGTATAAACAGGGCGACATGGACATGTTGGGCCGAAGGGCCTGTTTCCATGTTGTAACTTCTATGATTCTATAATACTGTAAAATTGGTGAAGTCAAAGTGGAAAAGGCACTGGGTCTTGGTGGCTGCATCCTAGAGCACTGAAGAAAGTCAGAGAGGAAACAGCAGAGGCTCAGAGAGCAATCTGTCCAAATATCCTTGGATATGGAAGTTGTGTCAGAGGATTAGAGGGTTGCCAATGTGATACCTCTGTTACGAAAAGTATAAACCATGTAGCTATATATCAGTCAGTCTAACACTGGTAGTGGGAAGCTCTCAGAGGCCATAATATAGGATAACATTAATACTCCGCTCGAAAGACACAGGGTAATTAAGGACAGCCAGCACGGATTTGTAAAAGACAAGTCATGTCTGACAAATTCTTTAGATTTCTTTGAGGAAATAATGGAGTGAATTGATAAGGGAATGCAATGGATGTTGTGTATTTGGATTCTTAGAGGGACTACATGTTATAGAGAGGGTTGAGGAGATAAATTAAAAAGCAGGACTTCAAAGGTAGTGATCTCAGGATTACTACCGGTGCCATGTGCTAGTGAGTATAGGAACAGGAGAATAGACAGGATGAATGTGTGGCTGCAGGGCTGGTGTAGGAGGGAGGGATTTAGATTCCTGGGACATTGGGACCGGTTCTGGGGAAGGTGGGACCTGTACAAGCGTGACGGGTTACACCCGAGCAGGACCGGGACAAATGTCCTCGCGGGGGTGTTTGCTAGTGCTTCTGGGGAAGGTTTAAACTAGAGTGGCAGGGGGATGGGAACCTGAGCGGGGAGTCAGAAGGGAATAAAGTTGAGAGCAGCAAGAGAGGGGAAGACCCAGGGGAAATCTACAATACAAATAGTACAAACAGTTGTTCAAGAACAAGTGAAAGGGAAAAGCATAGAGCAGCGGAAAGAAAGTGTACTTTAGGTACTTTAGGCACGACAGATAAAATGAAAACTAGAAGGCGTAAGGCGATTAACCCAGCATCAAAGCTGTGGCAGGCAGGTATCCTCTGCAAACTCTTTTTATTATAGCCATGAACTTGACTTCCAATAATTTCCATCATGAAATCCTTAATCCAGTTTTGAACAAGATTAAGAGCAAACTACTTACTTGGAAAAGTTTAAACAGGTTGCCTCCTTGCTGAAAGAGAAACCTCACCCTGGTGTGGTAGCGTAACATGGCCGAACTTCTCCAAGACCTCCAGGGTGTGCTGTTGGGGACATGCCACACTGATAAGTCAGAAGCTAAAATACCAAAATATCCCTGGTTCTGTTTAGAAATAAATGGAACAGTGATGAGCGGAGATTTATTACGCCATGAAATGCATAACCAGAAACAGTGGAAGCTGAATACGCTGCATCAGCTAAAGAAATAGCAATAGAAAGGGCCAAAAATCCATGCCTATCTGGCATCTTCCGGCATTGGCGGGAGATGGATGGGTAGAGTGTCTGCGTGAATGGGTTGGGGGTTGGATTTAAAAAGGGTAGTAGGCAGAAGGCTGGAAATTATAGACCAGTTAGCCTAACATCTGTGGTGGGTAAAATTTTGGAGTCTATTATTAAGGAGACAGTAGTGGAACATTTGGATAAACATAATTTAATATGACAAAGTCAGCATGGCTTTACGAAGGGGAAGTCATGTCTGACAAATTTGCTTGAGTTCTTTGAGGACATAACGTACAGGTTGGATAAAGGGGAACCAGTGGACGTAGTGTATTTGGACTTCCAGAAGGCATTCGACAAGGTGCCACATAAAAGATTATTGCTCAAGATAAAGAATCACTGGATTGGGGGTAATATTCTGGCATGGGTGGAGGATTGGTTATCTAACAGGAAGCAGAGAGTTGGGATAAATGGTTTATTCTCAGACTGGCAACCAGTAGCCAGTGGTGTTCCGCAGGGGTCGGTGCTGGGTCCCCAACTCTTTACAATCTATATTAACGATTTGGAGGAGGGGACCGAGTGTAACGTATCAAAGTTTGCAGATGATACAAAGATGGGAGGGAAAGTGGAGAGTGAGGAGGACATAAAAAACCTACAGGGGGATATAGACAGGCTGGGTGAGTGGGCGGAGATTTGGCAGATGCAATACAATATTGGAAAATGTGAGGTTATGAACTTTGGCAGGAAAAATCAGAGAGCAAGTTATTATCTTAATGGCGAGAAACTGGAAAGTACTGCAGTACAAAGGGATCTGGGGGTCCAAGTGCAAGAAAATCAAAAAGTTAGTATGCAGGTGCAGCAGGTGATCAAGAAGGCCAACGGAATGTTGGCTTTTATTGCTAGGGGGATAGAATATAAAAACAGGGAGGTATTGCTGCAGTTATATAAGGTATTGGTGAGACCGCACCTGGAATACTGCATACAGTTTTGGTGTCCATACTTAAGAAAAGACATACTTGCTCTCGAGGCAGTACAAAGAAGGTTCACTCGGTTAATCCCGGGGATGAGGGGGCGGACATATGAGGAGAGGTTGAGTAGATTGGGACTCTACTCATTGGAGTTCAGAAGAATGAGAGGCGATCTTATTGAAACATATAAGATTGTGAAGGGGCTTGATCGGGTGGATGCGGTAAGGATGTTCCCAAGGATGGGTGTAACTAGAACGAGGGGGCATAATCTTAGAATAAGGGGCTGCTCTTTCAAAACTGAGATGAGGAGAAACTTCTTCACTCAGAGGGTAGTAGGTCTGTGGAATTTGCTGCCCCAGGAAGCTGTGGAAGCTACATCATTAAATAAATTTAAAACAGAAATAGACAGTTTCCTAGAAGTAAAGGGAATTAGGGGTTACGGGGAGCGGGCAGGAAATTGGACATGAATTTAGATTTGAGGTAAGGATCAGATCAGCCATGATCTTATTGAATGGCGGAGCAGGCTCGAGGGGCCGATTGGCCTACTCCTGCTCCTATTTCTTATGTTCCTATGGGGTACAGTGTGTGTGAAAGGGCAGGGGTTGGGTGGGGTACAGTGTGTGAAAGGGTGAGGAATTGGATGGGGTACAGTGTCTCTGAGTGAAAGGGTGTGGAGTTGGATGGGGTACAGTGTCTCTGTGTGAAAGGGTGGGGAGTTAGATGGGGTACAGTGTCTCTGTGTGAAAGGGTGTGGAGTTGGATGGGGTACAGTGTCTCTATGTGAAAGGGTGGGGAGTTGGATGGGGTACAGTGTGTGTGTGAGAGGGTGTGGAGTTGGATGGGGTACAGTGTCTCTGTGTGAAAGGGTGGGGAGTTGGATGGGGTACAGTGTCTCTATGTGAAAGGGTGGGGAGTTGGATGGGGTACAGTGTGTGTGTGAGAGGGTGTGGAGTTGGATGGGGTACAGTGTCTCTGTGTGAGAGGGCGGGGAGTTGGATGGGGTACAGTGTGTGTGTGTGAGGGTGGGGAGTTGGGTGGAGTACAGTGTGTGTGTGAGAGGGTGGGGAGTTGGATGGGGTACAGTGTGTGTGTGAGAGGGTGGGGAATTGGATGGGGTACAGTGTCTCTGTGTGAAAGGGTGGGGAGTTGGATGGGGTACAGTGTGTGTGTGAGAGGGTGGGGAATTGGATGGGGTACAGTGTCTCTGTGTGAAAGGGTGGGGAGTTGGATGGGGTACAGTGTCTCTGTGTGAAAGAGTGGGGAATTGGGTGGAGTACAGTGTCTCCGGAGGAATATAGTACCTTTGTGAAGAGGGGTAATGGGGTTTGGATGTGGGTGAGTAGGTGTTAAGGTAACTTTTAGGTTAGTGGTGGTCCACGCCATTGACTCCTCTAGAAATGTACAACCAATTTCATTCCTTCAACATTTAGTTTTCTCTTTCAGCTTTTCATGTACTGGGAAATTGGGGAGGGTGGAGAATCGATATTGATAATAGTGCCGATTACAGCGGTGGAGAGAAGGAATTTCAGTAAATGTGAACAGGCAGTGGAGACACTATGGGTAGAACTAAGGAACAGCTAAGGATGCAAGATTCTGGTGGGAGTTGTCTACAGACCACCTGATAGTAGTGATGTAGTGGGGGGAATCTATAAATACTAAGATCAGGGAAGTATGGAGCAGGAACAATGTGGATATAATGGGAGAGTTTAATTTGCACACAGACTGGGAGAAGAAAAACAGCTCAAGTAGTAACAGTAATGAATTTCTAGAATGTGTTCGGGACAGTTTTCCAGAGCAATATGTTTTAGAACCAACAAGAAATAAGGTCACACATGATTCAGTAGTGTGTAACCATCCAGAATAAGCTAACAATCTGATTGGAAGGGAACATCTTGCGAACCATGTCCATAATATGATTGTAAACAATTTTATTTAAAATAAAATTGCTGGACTATAACTTGGTGTTGTAAAATTGTTTACAATTGTCAACCCCAGTCCATCACCGGCATCTCCACATCATAATATGATTGAATTGGATATTGGGTTTGAGAGGGAGAAGAGAGTCTTAAACTTGAGATAAAGGGATTGGAAACAAATGCCCAGGGTGTCTCCACCAGGAGCCTCCATCACTGACCATGCCAGAGTATGTGGGGCCAGGGAAGGTCCACGACTTCACATGTTCCTGGTGGGTGCCTGCCCCCCAGGGGCACATCGCGGGTACCTGCCAGTCGGGGGAGCCTGGGACTACTAGTGGAGACTCCCTGTTCCAGTGGTTGGTGTGTGTCCACCCCCCTCCCCCAAACATACGTAGAATGGTCCATTGGTCCCCTTTATAATTTTCAACATCTTCAGTGGTCCAGACCAGATGGGTCACACCCACTGTCCAGCCAGCCTGCATGGGGCATATCGTCCAGTCAGCAGTTTCAAAGCCTGAGGTCAAGGAAGTCCCCAACCTAACAGATACTCCAACATCTCACGCCCTCTCTGACGTAGGTAATCTTGCTCGGGCTGAGCAAAGGGTCCTCCCCAAACAAGGTCCCCTGGAAATTGGCTGTGAAGCCCAGAGCCCCAAGTATTCAGCTCTGGGCTGAATTTCTGGTCTTTCTGCTGCATTCCCACTGGACTTAAAGGGAGTACATCCAAAGAAATATGGATTTTCGGCTCTGTTGTGTATATCTAACACTTAGAATCATAGAATCATAGAAAGATTACAGTACGGAAGGAGGCCATTCTGCCCATCGAGTCTGTGCCAGCTCAATGCAAGAGCAATCCAGCTAGTCCCACTCCCCCGCCCTATCCCCATAGCCCTGCAAATTCTTTCCTTTCAAGTACTTATCCAGTTCCCTTTTGAAGGCCACGATTGAATCTGCCTCCACCACCCCCTCGGGCAGTGCATTCCAGATCCTAACCACTCGCTGTGTAAAAAAGTTTTTCCTCATGTCACCTTTGGTTCTTTTGCCAATCACCTTAAATCTATGTCCTCTGATTCTTGACCCGCCCGCCAATGGGAACAGTTTCTCTCTATCTATTCTATCTAGACCCTTCATGATTTTGAACACCTCTATCAAATCTCCTCTCAATCTTCTCTGTTCCAAGGAGAACAACCCCAGCTTCTCCAGTCTCTCCACATAACTAAAGTCCCTCATCCATGGAATCATTCTAGTAAATCTTTTCTGCACCCTCTCTAAGGCCTTCACATCTTTCCTAAAGTGCGGTGCCCAGAACTGGACACAATACTCCAGTTGAGTCCAAACCAGTGTTTTATAAAGGTCATCATGACCTCCTTGCTATAAACCTCTATTTATAAAGCCCAGGATCCTGTATGCTTTCTTAACTGCTTTCTCAACCTGCCCTGCCACCTTCAACGATTTGTGTACATATACCCCCAGATCTCTCTGTTCCTGTACCGCTTTTAGAATTGTGCCCTTTAGTTTATATTACCTCTCCTCATTCTTCCTACCGAAATGTATTTCTTCGCATTTTTCTGCGTTAAATTTCATCTGCCACGTGTCCACCCATTTCACCAGCCTGTCTATATCCTCTTGAAGTCTATCACTACCCTCCTCACTGTTTACTACCCTTCCAAGTTTTGTGTCATCTGCAAATTTTGAAATTGTGCCCTGTACACCCAAGTCCAAGTCATCAATATATATCAAGAAAAGCAGTGGTCCTAGAACCAACCCCTGAAGAACATCACTGTACACCTCCCTCCAGTCTGAAAAACAACCGTTCACCACGACTCTCTGTTTCCTGTCACTTAGCCAATTCTGTATCCGTGCTGCTACTGCCCCTTTTATTCCATGGGCTTCAATCTTGATGACAAGACTATTATGCGGCACTTTATCAAACGCCTTTTGAAAGTCCATATACACCACATCAACCGCATTGCCCTCATCTACCCTCTCCGTTACCTCATCAAAAAACTCTATCCAGTTTGTTAAACACGATTTGCCTTTAACACATCCGTGCTGGCTTTCCCCAATCAACTTATGTTGGAAGCTCATGGAAGCACTTGTTTTTTCATGTCATGTTCTTGAATTGTTAGGTTTTTTGTGGGCTGCAGCAGCTATTTTGAACCTATTGATCATCTCCGGTTATTTTTCTGGAATAACCTGTATGGTAGAGTTCACTCTATACGATCCTATCAAGTGGTTCCAGGTCAGGTAGAAGCATGGATTAGATACAGAGTAAAGCTCATTCTACTCTGACACAACAATGTGCCTCAGTCCGAACACAGGATACCAAGTGTGACAATTTTCCATTTCTCACAACAGACATCCTTTTGTGTCCTTTCTGTGTGAGAGTGTGGACCAAGAATAATCTAAGATCACTCATGCGGGAGGATCCATTACACCCAGCAGATTGAGGAGAATTTCACCCCATCAGTACGGGCTGGATTTTAAGCCAAGTCAGATATAAAAGGCCCGGTGTGGTACATTGCACCAACCAGCACCCAAATATTCATCACTTTCATCAGAGACTGGAAGGAAACCCATCACCTTGAAGTCGTCAACAGTTGCTCCGACTGCTGTTCCAAATGTTGCATAGTTAGACCATGCTCCTTCTCCTTGTGGATATCTTGCATTGTTGCCTTGTTGGCTTGTCCAGTGGTCTCCAGTTGTGCATTTTCCAAATATGTTGTTCTCATGGATACTTGCGACCAGTGTCCACCCACCTCCACTGGTGCTCATGTCACAGAATGTCTGGTAGGGGACACTATCAACTGTCATCAAGGTGTAGATGCCATCTGTGTGGAAGTTTAGGCAAGATTACTGCATTGAACTAGACAACCAACAAAGTATCTGAGCTTGTTTACCCTCAACAACTCTTAACTCACTAGAAAGCCCAAATCCATTTCATTGATACCACTATAGTCAGTCTCTGATTTTCCTCTTTTGTTCCTCGTAAATTCCAAATACACAGTCAAGTCTCCTTCTTACATCCTCTGTTCAAATCAAGACTCATTCCACAGTATCATTCTCTAACTCATTCTTTACCAGGACCTCAAAACCTTTCTCAGTGCTTTCCTTTTATATCATAAAGGCTTTTAAAGCCCAAGCTTGGTCCTCAGACTGCTATTTTTTGATTTACCACCGAAAAGATGTCCATGGGCCACACTGGTAGTGTTGTGCAGGCACTACACGCACTTGTTCACCAGCGAACTGACCTCACCACATGAAGCGAGATCCGCCCATTGTTGGTACTCTGGCCATGTCCATCATTACATGCTGGGAGAGCCTGGACTAATACATGGGTAAGATGGGTATAGAGGGATATGGGCCAAGTGCAGGCAACTGGGACTAGCTTAGTGGTATAAACTGGGCGACATGGACATGTTGGGCCGAAGGGCCTGTTTCCATGTTGTAAACTTCAAATAATTTAGAGAACGTGAGTTCAAATCTCAGCATGGCAGTTTGAGAATTTGACCTCAGTTTAAAAAAAGATATAAAAAGCCGGAATTTGTAAACGTGGCCATGAAGTTGTCAGATTGTTGTAAAATCCCAACTGGTTTACTAATGTCCCTTAGGGAAGGAAACCTGCCATCTGAGATCGATAGATTTTTGGACTCTATGGGAATCAATGGCTACGGGGATCGGGCGGGAAAGTGGATTTGAGGTCAAAGATCAGCCATGATCTTATTGAATGGTGGAGCAGGCTCGAGGGGCCGTATGGCCTACTCCTGCTCCTATTTCTTATGTTCTTATGTCCTTACCTGGTCTGAGCCTATATGTGACTCCAGTCCCACACCATGGTTGACTCTTAACTGTCCTCTGAACTGGCCTAGCAAGCCTCTCAGTTGTATCAAACCACTACCAGTGGTTCAAGAAGAGGCCACCACCTTCTCAGAGTGACTAGGGATGGACAATAAATGTCAGCCTTGCCAACAACCACCACATCCTGAGAGTGAATATTTAAAAGTTATCGGTGCCCTGGTGTGCGGAGACAGTTGGTGAAAGAGGGGCAATTGGTGATAGTTGGTGATAGAGGGGCAATTTTTTCACTCAAAGGGTGGTGAGTGTCTGGAACGAGCTGCCAGAGGCAGTAGTAGAGGCAGGTACAATTTTGTCTTTTAAAAAGCATTTGGACAGTTACACACACCATGGTTGACTCTTAACTGTCCTCTGAACTGGCCTAGCAAGCCTCTCAGTTGTATCAAACCACTACCAGTGGTTCAAGAAGAGGCCACCACCTTCTCAGAGTGACTAGGGATGGACAATAAATGTCAGCCTTGCCAACAACCACCACATCCTGAGAGTGAATATTTAAAAGTTATCGGTGCCCTGGTGTGCGGAGACAGTTGGTGAAAGAGGGGCAATTGGTGATAGTTGGTGATAGAGGGGCAATTTTTTCACTCAAAGGGTGGTGAGTGTCTGGAACGAGCTGCCAGAGGCAGTAGTAGAGGCAGGTACAATTTTGTCTTTTAAAAAGCATTTGGACAGTTACATGGGTAAGATGGGTATAGAGGGATATGGGCCAAGTGCAGGCAATTGGGACTAGCTTAGTGGTATAAACTGGGCGACATGGACATGTTGGGCTGAAGGGCCTGTTTCCATGTTGTAACTTCTATGATTCTATATAATGACAGGAGCAGGTGGTCTGCCTCTGGTGCTAACTTATCTTCCTGGCAACCCTTCTTTGTTCTTCTTTGTCCTCTTTATTCATATAGTAAGAAAGGAGCATGACAACAATTCCTATTGTTATAATAGAATGGCAGCAAAAATAAAGGAACGGTACATCTTTAAGAGATAGTTGTCCAGCCTGTGATCAGCCTTTAATATCCATCTGCTTCGGGTCAGATTAATGCTGAGCAGGAAGTTCATGGTAGCCTCATTATGAAAATGCTAGAGTCTATTATAAATCATAGAATCATAGAATCATAGAAGTTTACAACATGGAAACAGGCCCTTCGGCCCAACATGTCCATGTCGTCCAGTTTATACCACTAAGCTAGTCCCAATTTCCTGCACTTGGCCCATATCCCTCTATATCCATCTTACCCATGTAACTGTCCAAATGCTTTTTAAAAGACAAAATTGTACCCGCCTCTACTACTGCCTCTGGCAGCTCGTTCCAGACACTCACCACCCTTTGAGTGAAAAAATTGCCCCTCTGGACCCTTTTGTATCTCTCCCCTCTGACCTTAAATCTATGCCCCCTCGTTATAGACTACCCTACCTTTGGGAAAAGATTTTGACTATCGACCTTATCTATGCCCCTCATTATTTTATAGACTTCTATAAGATCACCCCTAAACCTCCTACTCTCCAAGGAAAAAAGTCTCAGTCTATCCAACCTCTCCCTATAAGTCAAACCATCAAGTCCCGGTAGCATCCTAGTAAATCTTTTCTGCACTCTTTCTAGTTTAATAATATCCTTTCTATAATAGGGTGACCAGAACTGTACACAGTGTTCCAAGTGTGGCCTTACTAATGTCTTGTACAACTTCAACAAGACATCCCAACTCCTGTATTCAATGTTCTGACCAATGAAACCAAGCATGCCGAATGCCTTCTTCACCACCCTATCCACCTGTGACTCCACTTTCAAGGAGCTATGAACCTGTACTCCTAGATCTCTTTGTTCTATAACTCTCCCCAACGCCCTACCATTAACGGAGTAGGTCCTGGCCCGATTCGATCTACCAAAATGCATCACCTCACATTTATCTAAATTAAACTCCATCTGCCATTCATCGGCCCACTGGCCCAATTTATCAAGATCCCGTTGCAATCCCAGATAACCTTCTTCACTGTCCACAATGCCACCAATCTTGGTGTCATCTGCAAACTTACTAACCATGCCTCCTAAATTCTCATCCAAATCATTAATATAAATAACAAATAACAGCGGACCCAGCACCGATCCCTGAGGCACACCGCTGGTCACAGGCCTCCAGTTTGAAAAACAACCCTCTACAACCACCCTCTGTCTTCTGTCGTCAATCCAATTTTGTATCCAAGGATGTGATAACAGAACACTTGGAGGGCATTAACGGGATTGGACAAAGTCAGCATGGGTTTATGAAAGGGAAATCATGCTTAACAAATCTACTGGAGTTTTTTGAGGATGTAACTAGTAGAATAGATAGGGGAGAACCAGTGGATGTGGTGTATTTGGATTTTCAGAAGGCTTTTGATAAGGTCCCACACAAGAGGTTAGTGTGCAAAATTAAAGCACATGGGATTGGGGGGAATATACTGGCATGGATTGAGAATTGGTTGACAGATAGGAAACAGAGAGTAGGAATAAACGGGTCTTTTTCCGGGTGGCAGGCAGTGACGAGTGGGGTACCGCAGGGATCAGTGCTTGGGCCCCAGCTATTCACATTATATATCAATGATTTGGATGAGGGAACTAAATGTAACATTTCCAAGTTTTTAGACGACACAAAGCTGGGGTGGAATGTGAGCTGTGAGGAGGATGCAAAGATGCTCCAATGTGATTTAGACAAGTTGGGTGAGTGGGCAAGAACATGGCAGATGCAGTATAACGTGGATAAATGTGAGGTTATCCACTTTGGTTGTAAAAACAGAAAGGCAGATTATTATCTGAATGGTGATAGATTGGGAAAAGGGGACGTGCAACGAGACCTGTACACCAGTCGCTGAAAGCGAGCATTCAGGTGCAGCAAGCAGTTAGGAAGGTGAATGGTATGTTGGCCTTCATTGCAAGAGGATTTGAGTACAGGAGCAGGGATGTCTTACTACAGTTATACAGGGCCTTGGTGAGACCACATCTGGAGTATTGTGTGCAGTTTTGGTCTCCTTATCTGAGGAAGGATGTCCTTGCCATGGAGGGAGTGCAACGAAGGTTTACCAGACTGATTCCTGGGATGGCAGGACTGATGTATGAGGAGAGATTGGGTCGACTAGGCCTATATTCACTAGAGTTTAGAAGAATGAGAGGTGATCTCATCGAAACATATAAAATTCCAACAGGACTAGACAGACTAGATGCAGGGAGGATGTTTCCGATGGCTGGGGAGTCCAGAACCAGGGGTCACAGTCTCAGGATATGGGGTATGCCATTTAGAACCGAGATAAGGAGAAATTTCTTCACTCAGAGGGTGGTGAACCTGTGGAATTCTCTACCACAGAAGGCAGTGGATGCCAAATCATGAGATATATTCAAGAAGGAGATCGATATATTTCTTAATGCTAAAGGGATCAAGGGATATGGGGAAAAAGCCGGAACAGGGTACTGAGTTAGACGATCAGCCATGATCATTTTGAATGGCGGAGCAGGCCTGAAGGGCCGAATGGCCTACTCTTGCTCCTATTTTCTATGTTTCTGTGTATTATAGAATCATTGAATGATACAGAACAGGAAGGAGACCAATCGGCCCACCTTGCCTGTGCTGGCTCTTTGAAAGACCAATCGAATCAGTCCCACTTCCCTGCCCTTTCCCCAAAGCCCTGCAAATTTTCCGCCTCCAATTAATTCTCCAATTCCCTTTTGAAAGTTGTTGTTGAATCTGCTTTCACCGTCCTTTCAGGTAGCACATTCCAGATCATAACTCGCTGCGTAAAACATTTTTTCCACATGTTGCCTCTGGTTATTTTGCCAATTACCTTAAATGTGTGTTCTCTGGTTACTGGCCCTTCTGCCACTGAAAATATTTACTCTATCAAAACCCTCCATGATCTTGAACACCTCTATCAAATCTCCCCTTAACCTTCTCTGATCTAAGGAGAACAATCCCAGCTTCTCCAGTCTCTCCACATAACTGAAGTCTTTCATCCCTGGCACCATTCTAGTAAATCTCCTCTGCACCCTCTCTAAGGCCTTGACATCCTTCCTAAAGTGTGGTGCCCAGAATTGAACACAATACTCCAGCTGGGGCCTCGTCAGTGTTTTATAAAGGTTTAGCATAACTTCCTTGCTTTTGTTGCTTATGCCTCTATTATAAAGCCCAGGTTCCTGTATACCTTTTTAACAGCCTGCTCAACTTGTTCTGCCACCTTGAAAGATTTGTGTATGTGCACCCCCAGGTCTCTCTGTTCCTGGACCCCCTTTAAAATTGAACCATTTAGTTTATATTGCCCTTCCTCATTCTTCCTACCAAAATGAATCACTTCACACTTCTCTGCATTAAATTTCATCTGCCATGTGTCTGCCCATTTCACCAGTCTGTCTACGTACTACTTAAGAAAAGACATACTTGCTCTCGAGGCAGTACAAAGAAGGTTCACTTGGTTAATCCCGGGGAGGGGGTGGACATATGAGGAGAGGTTGAGTAGATTGGGACTCTACTCATTGGAGTTCAGAAGAATGAGAGGCGATCTTATTGAAACATATAAGATTGTGAAGGGGCTTGATCGGGTGGATGCGGTAAGGATGTTCCCAAGGATGGGTGAAACTAGAACTAGGGGGCATAATCTTAGAATAAGGGGCTGCTCTTTCAAAACTGAGATGAGGAGAAACTTCTTCACTCAGAGGGTAGTAGGTCTGTGGAATTTGCTGCCCCAGGAAGCTGCGGAAGCTACATCATTAAATAAATTTAAAACAGAAATCGACAGTTTCCTAGAAGTAAAGGGAATTAGGGGTTACGGGGAGCGGGCAGGAAATTGGACATGAATTTAAATTTGAGGTTAGGATCAGATCAGCCATGATCTTATTGAATGGCAGAGCAGGCTCGAGGGGCCGATTGGCCTACTCCTGCTCCTATTTCTTATGTTCTTATGTACTGGAGTCTGTTACTATCCTCCTCACTGTTTACTACATTTCCAAGTTTCATGTCATCTGAAAACTTTGAAATTATACCTGTATACCCAAATCTAGGTCATTAATATATATTAAAAAGAGCAATGGTCCTAATACTGACCCCTAGGGAACATCACTGTGTACTTCCCTCCAGTCAGAGAAACAACCGTTCACCACTACTCTCTGCTTTCTATCCTTTAGCCAATGTCAAATCCACGCAGCCACTGCCCCTTTAATCCCATGGGCTTCAATTTTGCTAACAAGCCTATTATGTGGACTTTATCAAATGCCTTTTGAAAGTCCATATACACATCATCAACCGCACTACCCTCATCAACCCTCTCTGTTACTTAGAATCATAGAATGGATACAGCACAGAAGGAGGCCATTCAGCCCGTTGAGTGTATGCGGGCTCTCTGCTAGACCAATCCAGCTATCCCCACTCCCCCACCCTTTCCCCGTAGCCCTGCAAATTTTCTTTCAATCCATCCTATCCGTTCCCCTTAATATCTGATAAACTTCGATCAGATCACCCCTTAACCTTCTAAACTCGAGAGAACACAACCCCAATTTGTGTAATCTCTCCTCGTAACTTAATCCTTGAAGTCCGGGTATCATTCTGGTAAACATACGCTGCACTCCCTCCAAGGCCAATATGTCCTTCCGAAGGTTCGGTGCCCAGAACTGCTCACAGTACGCCAGGTGTGGTCTAACCAGGGTTTTGTATAGCTGCAGCATAACTTCTGCCCCCTTGTACTCCAGTCCTCTAGATATAAAGGCCAGCATTCCATTAGCCTTATTGATTATTTTCTGCACCTGTTCATGACACTTCAATGATCTATGTACCTGAACCCCTAAGTCCCTTTTGACATCCACTGTTTTTAACTTTTTACCATTTAGAAAGTACCCTGTTCTATCCTTCTTTGATCCAAAGTGGATGACCTCACATTTGTCTACATTGAATTCCATTTGCCACAGTTTTGCCCATTCACCTAATCTATCAATATCGCTTTGTAATTTTATGTTTTCATCGACACTGCTTACAATGCCACCAATCTTTGTGTCATCGGCAAACTTAGATATGAGACTTTCTATGCCTTCATCTAAGTCATTAATAAATATTGTGAATAATTGAGGCCCCAAGACAGATCCCTGCGGGACTCCACTAGTCACATCCTGCCAATGTGAGTACCTACCCATTATCCCTACTCTCTGTCGCCTTTCGCTCAGCCAATTTCCTAACCAAGTCTGTACTTTTCCCTCGATTCCATGGGCTTCTATCTTAGCTAACAGTCTCTTATGTGGGACCTTATCAAATGCCTTCTGGAAGTCCATATAAATAACATCCATTGACATTCCCCTGGCCACTACTTTAGTCACCTCTTCAAAAAATTCAATCAGGTTTGTCAGGCACGACCTACCTTTCACAAATCCATGCTGGCTCTCTCTGATTAACTGAAAATTCTCGAGGTGTTCAGTCACCCTATCCTTAATTATAAACTCCAGCATTTTCCCCACAACAGATGTAAGGCTAACTGGTCCATAATTCCCCGGTTTACCTCTCTCTCCTTTCTTAATGGGAACTGTTTGTCTCTATCTACGCTATCTGGACCCCTCATAATTTTGAACACCTCTAACAAATCATAGAATCATAGAAGTTACAACATGGAAACAGGCCCTTCGGCCCAACATGTCCATGTCGCCCAGTTTATACCACTAAGCTAGTCCCAATTGCCTGCACTTGGCCCATATCCCTCGATACCCATCTTACCCATGTAACTGTCCAAATGCTTTTTAAAAGACAAAATTGTACCCGCCTCTACTACTGCCTCTGGCAGCTCGTTCCAGACACTCACCACCCTTTGAGTGAAAAAATTGCCCCTCTGGATCCTTTTGTATCTCTCCCCTCTCACCTTAAATCTGTGCCCCCTCGTTATAGACTCCCCTACCTTTGGGAAAAGATTTTGACTATCGACCTTATCTATGCCCCTCATTATTTTATAGACTTCTATAAGATCACCCCTTAACCTCCTACTCTCCAGGGAAAAAAGTCCCAGTCTGTCTAACCTCTCCCTGTAAGTCAAACCATCAAGTCCCGGTAGCATCCTAGTAAATCTTTTCTGCACTCTTTCTAATTTAATAATATCCTTTCTATAATAGGGTGACCAGAACTGTACACAGTACTCCAAGTGTGGCCTCACCAATGCCCTGTACAACTTCAACAAGACATCCCAACTCCTGCATTCAATGTTCTGACCAATGAAACCAAGCATGCTGAATGCCTTCTTCACCACCCTATCCACCTGTGACTCCACTTTCAAGGAGCTATGAACCTGTACTCCTAGATCTCTTTGTTCTATAACTCTCCCCAACGCCCTACCATTAACGGAGTAGGTCCTGGCCCGATTCGATCTACCAAAATGCATCACCTCACATTTATCTAAATTAAACTCCATCTGCCATTCATCGGCCCACTGGCCCAATTTATCAAGATCTCGTTGCAATCCTAGATAACCTTCTTCACTGTCCACAATGCCACCAATCTTGGTGTCATCTGCAAACTTACTAACCATGCCTCCTAAATTCTCATCCAAATCATTAATATAAATAACAAATAACAGCGGACCCAGCACCGATCCCTGAGGCACACCGCTGGTCACAGGCCTCCAATTTGAAAAACAACCCTCTACAACCACCCTCTGTCTTCTGTCGTCAATCCAATTGTGTCCCCTCATTCTAGATTCCCCCACCACAGGAAATAGTGTCTCTCTATCCACCGTATCAAATCTGTTTCTCATTTTCAAAGAATCCTTCAGTACAGTGGAGGCCGTTCGGCCCATCATACCTCTGTCGGCTCTTTGAAGGAGCTATCCAATTAGTCCCACTCACCTGCTTTTTCCCCGTAGCCTGCGATTTTTTCCTTTTCAAGTATTTATCCAGTTCCCTTTTGAAAATTACTATTGAATCTGCTTCCACCGTCCTTTCAGGCAGAGCCTTCCAGTTCGTAACAACTCGCTGCCTAAAAAAAATTCTCCTCATCTCCTCCCTGGTTCTTTTGCCAATTATCTTAAATCTGTTCCTCTGGTTACTGATCCTCTTGCCAGTGGAAACAGTTTCTTCTTATTTATTCTATCAAAACTCCACATAAATTTGAACACCTCTATTAAAACTCCCCTTAACCTTCTCTGCTCTAAGGAGAACAATCCCCTCTCCTCCACATGGATAAGGGAGGGGCAGGACTGGCAGCTCAATGTTCCAGGGTACAGATGCTATAGGAAAGATAGAGCAGGAGGTAAGAGAGGAGGGGGAGTTGCGTTCTTGATTAGGGAGAACATCACGGCAGTAGTGAGAGGGGATATATCCGAGGGTTCGCCCACTGAGTCCATATGGGTAGAACTGAAAAATAAGAAGGGAGAGATCACTTTGATAGGATTGTACTACAGACCCCCAAATAGTCAACGGGAAATTGAGGAGCAAATATGTAAGGAGATTACAGACAGCTGCAAGAAAAATAGGGTGGTAATAGTAGGGGACTTTAACTTTCCCAACATTGACTGGGACAGCCATAGCATTAGGGGCTTGGATGGAGAGAAATTTGTTGAGTGTATTCAGGAGGAATTTCTCATTCAGTATGTGGATGGCCCGACTAGAGAGGGGGCAAAACTTGACCTCCTCTTGGGAAATAAGGAAGGGCAGGTGACAGAAGTGTTAGTGAGGGATCACTTTGGGACCAGTGATCATAATTCCATTAGTTTTAAGATAGCTATGGAGAAGGATAGGTCTGGCCCAAAAGTTAAAATTCTAAATTGGGGAAAGGCCAATTTTGATGGTATGAGACAGGAACTTTCAGAAGTTGATTGGGAGAGTCTGTTGGCAGGCAAAGGGACGTCTGGTAAGTGGGAGGCTTTCAAAAGTGTGTTAACCAGGGTTCAGTGTAAGCACATTCCTTATAAAGTGAAGGGCAAGGCTGGTAGAAGTAGGGAACCTTGGATGACTCGGGAGATTGAGGCACTAGTCAAAAATAAGAAGGAGGCATATGACATGCATAGGCAGCTGGGATCAAGTGGATCCCTTGAAGAGTACAGAGATTGCCGGAGTAGAGTTAAGAGAGAAATCAGGAGGGCAAAAAGGGGATATGAGATTGCTTTGGCAGATCAGGCAAAGGTGAATCCAAAGAGCTTCTACAAATACATAAAGGGCAAAAGGGTAACAAGGGAGAGAGTAGGGCCTCTTAAGGATCAACAAGGTCATCTATGTGCGGAACCACAAGAGATGGGTGAGATCCTGAATGAATATTTCACATCGGTATTTACGGTTGAGAAAGGCATGGATGTTAGGGAACTTGGGGAAATAAATAGTGATGTCTTGAGGAGTGTACATATTACAGAGAGGGAGGTGCTGGAAGTCTTAACGCGCATCAAGGTAGATAAATCTCCGGGACCTGATGAAATGTATCCCAGGACGTTATGGGAGGTTAGGGAGGAAATTGCGGGTCCCCTAGCAGAGATATTTGAATCATCCACCGCTACAGGTGAGGTGCCTGAAGATTGGAGGGTAGCAAATGTTGTGCCTTTGTTTAAGAAGGGCGGCAGGGAAAAGCCTGGGAACTACAGACCAGTGAGCCTGACATCTGTAGTGGGTAAGTTGTTAGAGGGTATTCTGAGGGACAGAATCTACAGGCATTTGGAGAGGCAGGGACTAATTAGGAACAGTCAGCATGGTTTTGTGAGAGGAAAATCATGTCTCACGAATTTGATTGAGTTTTTTGAAGGGGTAACCAAGAAGATAGATGAGGGCTGTGCAGTAGACGTGGTCTACATGGACTTCAGCAAAGCATTTGACAAGGTACCGCATGGTAGGTTGTTACATAAGGTTAAATCTCATGGGATCCAAGGTGAGGTAGCCAATTGGATACAAAATTGGCTTGACGACAGAAGACAGAGGGTGGTTGTCGAGGGTTGTTTTTCAAACTGGATGCCTGTGTCCAGCGGTGTGCCTCAGGGATCGGTGCTGGGTCCGCTGTTATTTGTTATTTATATTAATGATTTGGATGAGAATTTAGGAGGCATGGTTAGTAAGTTTGCAGATGACACCAAGATTGGTGGCATTGTGGACAGTGAAGAAGGTTATCTAGGATTGCAACGGGATCTTGATAAATTGGGCCAGTGGGCCGATGAATGGCAGATGGAGTTTAATTTAGATAAATGTGAGGTGATGCATTTTGGTAGATCGAATCGGGCCAGGACCTACTCCGTTAATGGTAGGGCGTTGGGGAGAGTTATAGAACAAAGAGATCTAGGAGTACAGATTCATAGCTCCTTGAAAGTGGAGTCACAGGTGGATAGGGTGGTGAAGAAGGCATTCAGCATGCTTGGTTTCATTGGTCAGAACATTGAATGCAGGAGTTGGGATGTCTTGTTGAAGTTGTACAGGGCATTGGTGAGGCCACACTTGGAGTACTGTGTACAGTTCTGGTCACCCTATTATAGAAAGGATATTATTAAACTAGAAAGAGTGCAGAAAAGATTTACTAGGATGCTACCGGGACTTGATGGTTTGACTTACAGGGAGAGGTTAGACAGACTGGGACTTTATTCCCTGGAGAGTAGGAGGTTAAGGGGTGATCTTATAGAAGTCTATAAAATAATGAGGGGCATAGATAAGGTCGATAGTCAAAATCTTTTCCCAAAGGTAGGGGAGTCTATAACGAGGGGGCACAGATTTAAGGTGAGAGGGGAGAGATACAAAAGGATCCAGAGGGGCAATTTTTTCACTCAAAGGGTGGTGAGTGTCTGGAACGAGCTGCCAGAGGCAGTAGTAGAGGCGGGTACAATTTTGTCTTTTAAAAAGCATTTGGACAGTTACATGGGGAAGATGGGTATCGAGGGATATGGGCCAAGTGCAGGCAATTGGGACTAGCTTAGTGGTATAAACTGGGCGACATGGACATGTTGGGCCGAAGGGCCTGTTTCCATGTTGTAACTTCTATGATTCTATGATTCTATAACTGAAGTCCCTCATCCCTGGCACCATTCTAGTAAATTTCCTCTGCACCCTTTCTAAGGCCTTGACATCCTTCCTAAAGTGTGGGCCCAGAATTGAACACAATTCTTCAGCCTAACCAGTAATTTCTAAAGGTTTAGCATAACTTCCTTACTTTTGTACTCTATGCCTCTAGTCAAGGATCCTGTATGCTGATTAATCCTTACCTGCACCTGATTAATCATTTCCTGTACCTGATTAATCATTTCCTGTAGCTGATTAATCATTTCCTGTACCTGATTAATCATTTCCTGTAGCTGATTAATTATTTTCTTAGCTGATTAATCATTACCTGCAGAATTTTTATGCAAGTTTTTGATTTCCTTGCAGCTTCTTGGGTGAGTTTTGAGCGTGGATATTTTGCTCTTGTGCTCCGTCCCACGATTTCTGGCAATTATTCTCATAATGTTCCTGTGCTGATTTTCATTGTGGTGATGTACTTTGGAAGAAAGAAAAAGCATTTTGAATTTTTTTTCTGGTCCCCTTGTGAGTGGACAAGTGTGAAAAGCTCCGTCTATGTGTAAGAGTATCCAAAGCAAGAAGCTGAGAATCCCACATAAGTAGAATTTCCATTAGCTCGAGGTTTAGTGCACGCCCCCCGCCCCCCAGAAGGCTTAGCTTAGTTACCTAAACTATTGGTGCAATTTGGCAAGAGCCAAGGCTTAGGGATGACCATGTGCTGGTGTTTAACCAGTTAAAACTCTTGTGGGATGTGGGAATTCAGGGCTCCTTCCTGTATCCCTGATTCCTTCACCTGCGGGAAGTGTGTCCAGCTGCAGCTATTGTTTGACCGCTTGACGGCTCTGGAGCTGCGGATGGACTCACTTTGGAGCATCCGCGATGCTGAGAAAGTCGTGGATAGCACGTTCAGTGAGTTGGTCACACCGCAGATAAAAATTACTGAGGGAGATAGTGAATGGGTGACCAACCGACAGAGGAAGAGTAGGAAGGCAGTGCAGGGGTCCCCTGCGGTCATCTCCCTCCAAAACAGGTATACCGTTTTGGATACTGTTGGGGGAGATGGCTCACCAGGGGAAGGTGGCAGTGGCCAGGTTCATGGCACCGTGGCTGGCTCTGCTGCACAGGAGGGCAGGAAAAAGAGTGGCAGAGCTATAGTGATAGGGGACTCGATTGTAAGGGGAATAGACAGGCGTTTCTGCGGACGCAACCGAGACTCCAGGATGGTATGTTGCCTCCCTGGTGCAAGGGTCAAGGATGTCTCGGAGCGGCTGCAGGACATTCTGGAGGGGGAGGGTGAACAGCCAGTTGTCGTGGTGCATATAGGCACCAATGATATAGGTAAAAAACAGGATGAGGTCCTACAAACTGAATTTAGGGAGTTAGGAGTTAAACTAAAGAGTAGGACCTCAAAGGTAGTAATCTCAGGATTGCTACCAGTGCCACGGGTTAGTCAGAGTAGGAATGACAGGATAGCTAAGATGAATACGTGGCTTGAGAGATGGTGCAAGAGGGAGGGATTCAAATTCCTGGGCCATTGGAACCGGTTCTGGGGGAGGTGGGACCAGTACAAATTGGACGGTCTGCATCTGGGCAGGACTGGAACCAATGTCCTAGGGGGAGTGTTTGCCAGTGCTGTTGGGGAGGGTTTAAACTAATGTGGCAGGGGGATGGGAACCGATGCAGGAAGTCAGTGGGAAATAAAGTGGTGACAGAAACAAAAGGCAGTAAGGGAGAGTGCACAGAACATGACCGGACAGATGGTCTGAGAAAGCAGGGCAAAGACCAAGGGAAGTCTAGATTAAACTGCATTTATTTCAATGCAAGAAGTCTGATGGGCAAGGCAGATGAACTCAGGGCATGGATGGGTACATGGGACTGGGATGTTATAGCTATTACTGAAACATGGATAAGAGAGGGGCAGGACTGGCAGCTCAATGTTCCAGGGTACAGATGCTATAGGAAAGATAGAGCAGGAGGTAAGAGAGGAGGGGGAGTTGCGTTCTTGATTAGGGAGAACATCACGGCAGTAGTGAGAGGGGATATATCTGAGGGTTCGCCCACTGAGTCTATATGGGTAGAACTGAAAAATAAGAAGGGAGAGATCACTTTGATCGGATTGTACTACAGACCCCCAAATAGTCAACGGGAAATTGAGGAGCAAATATGTAAGGAGATTACAGACAGCTGCAAGAAAAATAGGGTGGTAATAGTAGGGGACTTTAACTTTCCCAACATTGACTGGGACAGCCATAGCATTAGGGGCTTGGATGGAGAGAAATTTGTTGAGTGTATTCAGGAGGAATTTCTCATTCAGTATGTGGATGGCCCGACTAGAGAGGGGGCAAAACTTGACCTCCTCTTGGGAAATAAGGAAGGGCAGGTGACAGAAGTGTTAGTGAGGGATCACTTTGGGACCAGTGATCATAATTCCATTAGTTTCAAGATAGCTATGGAGAAGGATAGGTCTGGCCCAAAAGTTAAAATTCTAAATTGGGGAAAGGCCAATTTTGATGGTATTAGACAGGAACTTTCAGAAGTTGATTGGGAGAGTCTGTTGGCAGGCAAAGGGACGTCTGGTAAGTGGGAGGCTTTCAAAAGTGTGTTAACCAGGGTTCAGGGTAAGCACATTCCTTATAAAGTGAAGGGCAAGGCTGGTAGAAGTAGGGAACCTTGGATGACTCGGGAGATTGAGGCACTAGTCAAAAAGAAGAAGGAGGCATATGACATGCATAGGCAGCTGGGATCAAGTGGATCCCTTGAAGAGTATAGAGATTGCTGGAGTAGAGTTAAGAGAGAAATCAGGAGGGCAAAAAGGGGATATGAGATTGCTTTGGCAGATCAGGCAAAGGTGAATCCAAAGAGCTTCTACAAATACATAAAGGGCAAAAGGGTAACTAGGGAGAGAGTAGGGCCTCTTAAGGATCAACAAGGTCATCTATGTGCGGAACCACAAGAGATGGGTGAGATCCTGAATGAATATTTCACATCGGTATTTACGGTTGAGAAAGGCATGGATGTTAGGGAACTTGGGGAAATAAATAGTGATGTCTTGAGGAGTGTACATATTACAGAGAGGGAGGTGCTGGAAGTCTTAACGCGCATCAAGGTAGATAAATCTCCGGGACCTGATGAAATGTATCCCAGGACGTTATGGGAGGTTAGGGAGGAAATTGCGGGTCCCCTAGCAGAGATATTTGAATCATCCACCGCTACAGGTGAGGTGCCTGAAGATTGGAGGGTAGCAAATGTTGTGCCTTTGTTTAAGAAGGGCGGCAGGGAAAAGCCTGGGAACTACAGACCAGTGAGCCTGACATCTGTAGTGGGTAAGTTGTTAGAGGGTATTCTGAGGGACAGAATCTACAGGCATTTGGAGAGGCAGGGACTAATTAGGAACAGTCAGCATGGTTTTGTGAGAGGAAAATCATGTCTCACGAATTTGATTGAGTTTTTTGAAGGGGTAACCAAGAAGATAGATGAGGGCTGTGCAGTAGACGTGGTCTACATGGACTTCAGCAAAGCATTTGACAAGGTACCGCAAGGTAGGTTGTTACATAAGGTTAAATCTCATGGGATCCAAGGTGAGGTAGCCAATTGGATACAAAATTGGCTTGACGACAGAAGACAGAGGGTGGTTGTAGAGGGTTGTTTTTCAAACTGGATGCCTGTGTCCAGCGGTGTGCCTCAGGGATCGGTGCTGGGTCCGCTGTTATTTGTTATTTATATTAATGATTTGGATGAGAATTTAGGAGGCATGGTTAGTAAGTTTGCAGATGACACCAAGATTGGTGGCATTGTGGACAGTGAAGAAGGTTATCTAGGATTGCAACGGGATCTTGATAAATTGGGCCAGTGGGCCGATGAATGGCAGATGGAGTTTAATTTAGATAAATGTGAGGTGCTGCATTTTGGTAGATCGAATCGGGCCAGGACCTACTCCGTTAATGGTAGGGCGTTGGGGAGAGTTATAGAACAAAGAGATCTGGGAGTACAGATTCATAGCTCCTTGAAAGTGGAGTCACAGGTGGATAGGGTGGTGAAGAAGGCATTCAGCATGCTTGGTTTCATTGGTCAGAACATTGAATGCAGGAGTTGGGATGTCTTGTTGAAGTTGTGCAGGGCATTGGTCAGGCCACACTTGGAGTACTGTGTACAGTTCTGGTCACCCT
Organism: Heptranchias perlo; assembly: GCF_035084215.1. Taxonomy (NCBI): domain Eukaryota; kingdom Metazoa; phylum Chordata; class Chondrichthyes; order Hexanchiformes; family Hexanchidae; genus Heptranchias; species Heptranchias perlo. The sequence goes on along the minus strand of NC_090341.1, from coordinate 315,442 downwards.
ATTATAGAAAGGATATTATTAAACTAGAAAGAGTGCAGAAAAGATTTACGAGGATGCTACCGAGACTTGATGGTTTGACTTACAGGGAGAGGTTAGACAGACTGGGACTTTTTTCCCTGGAGAGTAGGAGGTTAAGGGGAGATCTTATAGAAGTCTATAAAATAATGAGGGGCATAGATAAGGTCGATAGTCAAAATCTTTTCCCAAAGGTAGGGGAGTCTATAACGAGGGGGCACAGATTTAAGGTGAGAGGGGAGAGATACAAAAGGGTCCAGAGGGGCAATTTTTTCACTCAAAGGGTGGTGAGTGTCTGGAACGAGCTGCCAGAGGCAGTAGTAGAGGCGGGTACAATTTTGTCTTTTAAAAAGCATTTGGACAGTTACATGGGTAAGATGGGTATCGAGGGATATGGGCCAAGTGCAGGAAATTGGGACTAGCTTAGTGGTATAAACTGGGCGACATGGACATGTTGGGCCGAAGGGCCTGTTTCCATGTTGTAACTTCTATGATTCTATGATTCTATGAAAACTGTTTCCCCTGGCTGGAGAGTCTAGAACTCGGGGTCATAGTCTCAGGATAAGGGGTCGGACATTTAGGATCGAGATGAGGAAAAATTTCTTCACTCAGAAGGTTGTGAATCTTTGGATGCTGAGTCATTGAGTATATTCAAGGCTGAGATCGATGGATTTTTGGACTCTAGGGGAATCAAGGGCTTTGGGGATCCGGTGGGAAAGTGGAGTTGAGATTGAAGATCAGCCATGATCTGATTGAATGGCGGAGCAGGCTCGAGGGGCCATATGGTCTACTCTTGCTCCTATTTCTTATGTTCTTATATTCTTAAAAGCATGCAGCCCAGCAGCACAGGACATTGGTAAGCTTGCTGCTGTTTGTCCTGCTAAGATCCCCCTACCAATTAGGGCATTGGTCTGCCGCTGAGTGGGGGGGTCTTTAGTCATCCAGCTTCCACTGATGAGCCAGTGTGGCTGGTCTATCACCAACTGTAGCCCGGAGTACTCCCCAACCACCTGACTTCAATTATCAGGCCTGCTGCAGGGGATCAACTTAATTCCAACTTCCCATCGACAGGTGAGCTTTCTTGTAGCTATCACAAGCCCAAAGAAACTGCCTCATCTTCCCACGCAGGAGGACAGCCATTAGGCAACTGAGTTGTGACTGAAACAAAGGAAATTCCCACTATCAGCAGAGACGTAGTCAGATCACCTTTGGACTGTGTACAAGTTGGGTCATCACACTTCAAAAGGTGAATGCTTTGAAGAGAATGCAGAACATGCAAGGAAAGGGTGCAGGGAAATGCAGCAAGAACATACATTGCTGAAGGTGCATAGAAGAGCAGTAAGACTGGCCCCGAGAATAAATGGTATGAACTATGAGGATATATGCAAAGCTGGGCACTAGAGAGGAGCGGTGCCTGTGAAGGCCACTCAGCATAGCCTAGGCTCACCCCAGTGCAGGCCCAGCCCCTGAGGTGGAAACAGGAGGCAGCTGCAGCCTTCAGAGGCTGGTGTTGGTGAAAGTGTGAAATTTACTCACGTTCTTGCCCCAGCCGGGCCCCTCGGAACTGAGAAGGCTCCTGGTATCAGCCTACCATCAGTTTTTTGGGGTGCCCAATGTTTGGAGCAGGATGCTATGATAAATTAGCTAAATTGAATCTCCACCTATTCATTTTTGAAAGGAATTATAAATTGTTAATTTTGCTGAAAATTTTGTAGTTTATTTCTCAAGCCAGAAGGAAAAGTAGAATCATAGAACCATAGAAAAGATACAGCACAGAAGGGGGCCATTCGGCCCATCGTGTCCGCGCCGGCTCGAAGAACAATGAGGTGCCCATTCTAATCCCACCTTCTAGCACCTGATCCGTAGCCCTGCAGCTTTCAGCACTTCAGGTGCAGGTCCAGGTACTTTTTAAAAGAGTTGAGGGCCCCTGCCTCCACCACCAATTCGGGCAGCGAATTCCATACACCCACCACCCTCTGGGTAAAAAAGTTTTTCCTCTTGTCCCCTCTAATCCTTCCGCCAATCAGCTTAAATCTATGTCCTCGAGTTCTTGACTCCAGGATGGTATGTTGCCTCCCTGGTGCTAGGGTCAAGGATGTCACGGAGCGGCTGCAGGGCATTCTGGAGGGGGAGGGTGAACAGCCAGTAGTCTTGGTCCATATCGGTACCAACGACATAGGTAAAAAAAGGGATGAGGTCCTGCAAGGTGAATTCAAGGAGTTAGGAGATAAATTAAAAAGCAGGACCTCAAAGGTAGTGATCTCAGGATTACTACCAGTGCCACGTGCTAGTGAGTATAGGAACAGGAGAATAGACCGGATGAATGTGTGGCTGCAGGGATGGTGTAGGAGGGAGGGATACAGATAAAGTGAAAACTAGAAGGCGTAAGGCGATTAACCCAGCATCAAAGCTGAAGGTCAGGCTAGGGTGTGTGGCCCAACTAAGAGTTCTATATACAAATGCACGGAGTACAAGGAATAAATTAAATGAACTACAGGTTCAAATTCAAACTGGAGGCTATGACATGATAGCTATTACTGAGACATGGCTGCAGGATTGTCAGGATTGGGAACTAAATATACCGGGTTATAAGGTCTACAGGAGAGATCGGGAAAATGGAAGAGGGGAAGGAGTAGCCTTAATGATTAGAGATGAAATCACTTCAATGATAAAGGAGGATATAACGAGAGGTAAGCAGCCAACAGAGACCTTATGGGTTGAATTGAGAAATAGGAAAGGATCTAAGACTATAGTGGGAGTTGTGTATAGGACCCCTGGCAGCAGCTCTGAAGTGCGAGATTGTATAAATGCAGAGATTAGACAAGCCTGTAAGAAAGGCATACTGGTATTAATGGGGGACTTTAACCTTCACATAGATTGGGAAAAGCAGACTAGCAACTGTCAGAAAGGTAGTGAATTTCTTGAGTGTGTCCGGGATAATTTTCAACAGCAGTATGTCCTGGAGGCAACAAGGGGGCAAGCCATACTAGATTTAGTAATGAGTAATGAACCAGATTTAGTTAGCAGCTTAACTGTGCGTGAACATCTATCCAATAGTGATCATAACATGATCGAGTTCAATGTCGTGTTTGAAAGGGAAAAAAGTGAATCAGCTGCTAAGATTCTAGACTTGGGTAAGGCCGACTTCAATGGGATGAGACAGAGACTGTCCACAGTAAACTGGGCAAATCTGTTAATGGGTAAAACGACTGATGATCAGTGGGAAATGTTTAAAAAAACATTTAACGTGATACAGAATCGGTTTATACCCCTGAGGGGCAAGAACTCTACTTGCCACAAAAAACAGCCATGGACAACTAAAGAGGTAAGGGACAGTATAAGACATAAGGAAAGGGCATACAAAAAGGCAAAAAATGCCACAGATCCTTGCGAATGGGAAAGATACAAAGGTACGAGCCCATGGAATCCAGGGTGCCTTGGCACTTTGGATACAAAACTGGCTTAGTGGCAGAAGGCAGAGGGTGATGGTCGAAGGTTGTTTTTGTGACTGGAAGCCTGTGGCCAGTGGGGTACCACAGGGATCGGTGCTGGGTCCCTTGCTGTTTGTGGTCTACATTAATGACTTGGATATGAATGTAAAAGGTATGATCAGTAAGTTCGCTGATGATACAAAAATTGGTAGGGTGGTAAATAGCGAGGAGGATAGCCTCAGTCTGCAGGACGATATAGATGGGTTGGTCAGATGGGCGGAACAGTGGCAAATGGAATTTAACCCGGAAAAGTGCGAGGTGATGCACTTTGGAGGGACTAACAAGGCAAGGGAATACACAATGAATGGGAGGACCCTAGGCAAGACAGAGGGTCAGAGGGATCTTGGTGTGCAAGTTCACAGATCCCTGAAGGCGGCGGAACAGGTAGATAAGGTGGTAAAGAAGGCATATGGGATACTTGCCTTTATTAGCCGAGGCATAGAATATAAGAGCAAGGAGGTTATGATGGAGCTGTATAAAACACTGGTTAGGCCACAGCTGGAGTACTGTGTGCAGTTGTGGTCACCACACTACAGGAAGGATGTGATCGCTTTGGAGAGGGTTCAGAGGAGATTCAGCAGGATGTTACCAGGGCTGGAGCGCTTCAGCTATGAAGAGAGACTGGGAAGATTGGGTTTGTTTTCCTTGGAGCAGATAGGTGTACAAAATTATGAGGGGCACAGATAGGATGGATACTAAGGAGCTTTTTCCCTTCGTTGAGGGTTCTATAACAAGGGGACATAGATTCAAGGTAAAAGGCGGGAGGTTTAGAGGGGATTTGAGAAAGAACTTTTTCACCCAGAGGGTGGTTGGAGTCTGGAACTCACTGCCTGAAAGGGTTGTGGAGGCAGGAACCCTCACAACATTCAAGAAGCATTTGGATGAGCACTTGAAATGCCATAGCATACAAGGCTACGGACCAAATGCTGGAATATGGGATTAGAGTAGACAGGGCTTGATGGCCGGCGCGGACACGATGGGCCGAAGGGCCTCTATCCGTGCTGTATAACTCTATGACTCTATGACTCTATCAACAAAGGGTCACAAAACAGATAGTAAGAGCTACAAAAAGAGAGTATGAAAAGAAACTCGCAAGGGATATCAAAACCAATACGAAGAACTTTTATAGTTATATTAGGAAAAAGAGGGTGGTCAGGAGCAGTGTTGGCCCCTTAAAAACTGAAAGTGGGGATATTGTCATTGACAATGGGGAAATGGCGGACATGTTGAACAATTACTTTGCGTCAGTATTTACAGTAGAAAAAGAGGATAGCACGCCGGAAATTCCAAGAAAACTAATATTGAATCAGGGACAGGGACTCGATAAAATTAACATAAGTAAAGCAACAGAAATGAAGAAAATAATAGCACTAAAGAGTGACAAATCCCCAGGACCAGATGGTTTCCATCCCAGGGTTTTAAAGGAAGTAGGTGAGCAGATTGCAGATGCCCTAACTATAATCTTTCGAAGTTCTCTAGATTCAGGAACTGTCCGTCTAGATTGGAAAATTGCACATGTCACTCTGCTTTTTAAGAAAGGAGAGAGAGGGAAACCAGGGATTGAGAGACCAGTTAGCCTAACATCTGTTGTGGGGAAAATACTGGAGTCTAAAATTAAAGATAGGGTGACTGAACACCTCGAGAATTTTCAGTTAATCAGAGAGAGCCAGTATGGATTTGTGAAAGGTAGGTCGTGCCTGACAAACCTGATTGAATTTTTTGAAGAGGTGACTGAAGTGGTGGACAAGGGAATGTCAATGGATGTTATTTATATGGACTTCCAGAAGGCATTTGATAAGGTCCCACATAAGAGACTGTTAGCTAAGATAGAAGCCCATGGAATCGAGGGAAAAGTACGGACTTGGTTAGGAAATTGGCTGAGCGAAAGGTGACAGAGAGTAGGGATAATGGTTAGGTACTCACATTGGCAGGATGTGACTAGTGGAGTCCCGCAGGGATCTGTCTTGGGGCCTCAATTATTCACAATATTTATTAACGACTTAGATGAAGGCATAGAAAGTCTCATATCTAAGTTTGCCGATGACACAAAGATTGGTGGCATTGTAAGCAGTGTAGATGAAAACATAAAATTACAAAGGGATATTGATAGATTAGGTGAATGGGCAAAACTGTGGCAAATGGAATTCAATGTAAACATATGTGAAGTCATCCACTTTGGATCAAAGAAGGATAGAACAGGGTACTTTCTAAATGGTAAAAAGTTAAAAACAGTGGATGTCCAAAGGGACTTAGGGGTTCAGGTACATAGATCATTGAGGTGTCATGAACAGGTGCAGAAAATAATCAATAAGGCTAATGGAATGCTGGCCTTTATATCGAGAGGACTGGAGTACAAGGGGGCAGAAGTTATGCTGCAGCTATACAAAACCCTGGTTAGACCGCACCTGGAGTACTGTGAGCAGTTCTGGGCACCGCACCTTCGGAAGGACATATTGGCCTTGGAGGGAGTGCAGCGTAGGTTTACTAGAATGATACCCGGACTTCAAGGGTTAAGTTACGAGGAGAGATTACACAAATCGGGGTTGCATTCTCTGGAGTTTTGACGGTTAAGGGGTGATCTGATCGAAGTTTATAAGATATTGAGGGGAACAGATAGGGTGGATGGAGAGAAACTATTTCCACTGGTTGGGGATTCTAGGAGTAGGGGGCACAGTCTAAAAATTAGAGCCAGATCTTTCAGGAGTGAGATTAGAAAACATTTCTACACACAAAGGGTGGTAGAAGTTTGGAACTCTCTTCCGCAAACGGCAATTGATACTAGCTCAATTGCTAAATTTAAATCTGAGATAGATAGCTTTTTGTCAACCAAAGGTATCAAGGGATATGGGCCAAAGGCAGGTATATGGAGTTAGATCACAGATCAGCCATGATCTTATCAAATGGCGGATCAGGCACGAGGGGCTGAATGGCCTACTCCTGTTCCTATGTTCCTACGTTCCTAACTCTCCGCGAGGGGAAACAGGTACTTCCTATCTACTCTATCTTGGCCCCTCATAATTTTGTACACCTCAACCACTCACCCCTCAGCCTCCTCTGCTCCAAGGAAATCAATCCCAGACTATCCCATCTCACCTCGTAGCTGCAATTTTCAAGCCCTGGCAACATTCTTGTAAATCTTCTCTGCACTCTCTCCAGAGCAATTAAGTCCTTCCTGTAATGTGGTGACCAGAACTGTGCACAATACTCCAGCTGTGATCTTACCAGCGTTTTATACAGTTCCATCATTACATCCCTGCTTTTGTATTCGATACCTCGGCTAATAACGGAGAGCATTCCGTATGCCTTCTTCACAACCTTATCTACCTGTACTGCCACCTTCAGGGACCTGAGCACATGCACTCCAGGGTCTCTCATTTCCTCCACTCCTATCAATATATTCCCGTTTACTGCGTATTCCCTTTTACTGTTTGCCCTCCCTCAGTGCATTACCTCACACTTCTCCAGGTTGAACTCCATTTGCCACTTTTCCAACCACTCCACCAACCCATTGATATCTCCTTGGAGTCTATAGCTATCCTCTTCACTATCAACTACACAACCAATTTTTGTGTCGTCTTCAAATTTGCCAATCATGCTCCCTACATTCAAGTCCAAATCATTAATATACACCACAAACAGCAAGGGACCCAACACTGAGCCCTGTGGCACACCACTGGAAACGGATTTCCATTCGCAAAGACATCCATCGACTTTTACCCTTTGTTTCCTGTTACTGAGCCAATTTTGGATCCAATTCACCACATTTCCTTGTATCCCATGGGCTTTTACCTTTCTGACCAGTCTGCCATGTGGGACCTTGTCAAATGCCTTACTAAAATCCATGTGGACAACATCCACTGTACTACCCTCATCAATCCTCCTTGTCACTTCCTCAAAGAATTTAATCAGATTTGTAAGGCATGACCTTCCCTGAACAAATCCATGCTGACTATCCCTGATTAAACCATGCCTTTCCAAGTGACAGTTTATCCTATCTCTCAGTATTGATTCTAATAGTTTGCCCACCACCGAGGTAAGACTGACCGGCCTATAATTGTTCGGCCTTTCCCTCGTACCCTTTTTAAACAATGGTACTACGTTTGCAGTCTTCCAGTCCTCCAGTACCTCCCCTGTATCTAGTGAGGATTGGAAAATGATCCTCAGAGCATCCGCTATTTCCTCCCTGGCTTCCTTCAATAGCCTAGGAAACAATCCATCCGGCCCTGGTGACTTATCAACTTTCAAGGATTCCAGTCCCTCTAGTACTTCCTCTCTCGTTATGTTTACCTTATCCAATATTTCACACCTCTCCTCTTTATCTACTGCGTCCGGATCATCCCTTTCCTTTGTGAATACGGAGACAAAATATTCATTTAAAACCCTACCCACATCCTCTGCTTCTACACACAAGTTACCCTCATCATCCCTGATAGATCCAATCTTTTCCTTAGCTATCCTCTTGTTCTTAATGTACTGATAAAACATCTTTGGGTTTTCGTTAATCTTACTAGCTAATATTTTTTCATGCCCTCTCTTTGCTTTCCTTATTTCCTTTTTTACATCATCCCTGTACTTTCTTTACTCTTCAGAAGGAACTGTAACAAAAAATATTGTTTAAAACTGAAGGGGTAACGAAGAAGATAGATGAGGGCTGTGCAGTAGACGTGGTCTACATGGACTTCAGCAAAGCCTTTGACAAGGTACCGCATGGTAGGTTGTTACATAAGGTTAAATCTCATGGGATCCAAGGTGAGGTAGCCAATTGGATACAAAATTGGCTTGACGACAGAAGACAAAGGGTGGTTGTAGAGGGTTGTTTTTCAAACTGGATGCCTGTGTCCAGCGGTGTGCCTCAGGGATCGGTGCTGGGTCCGCTGTTTGTTTTTTATATTAATGATTTGGATGAGAATTTAGGAGGCATGGTTAGTAAGTTTGCAGATGACACCAAGATTGGTGGCATTGTGGACAGTGAAGAAGGTTATCTAGGATTGCAACGGGATCTTGATAAATTGGGCCAGTGGGCCGATGAATGGCAGATGGAGTTTAATTTAGATAAATGTGAGGTGATGCATTTTGGTAGATCGAATCAGGCCAGGACCTACTCCGTTAATGGTAGGGCGTTGGGGAGAGTTACAGAACAAAGAGATCTAGGAGTACAGGTTCATAGCTCCTTGAAAGTGGAGTCACAGGTGGATAGGGTGGTGAAGAAGGCATTCGGCATGCTTGGTTTCATTGGTCAGGACATTGAATGCAGGAGTTGGGATGTCTTGTTGAAGTTGTACAGGGCATTGGTGAGGCCACACTTGGAGTACTGTGTACAGTTTTGGTCACCCTATTATAGAAAGGATATTATTAAACTAGAAAGAGTGCAGAAAAGATTTACTAGGATGCTACCGGGACTTGATGGTTTGACTTATAGAGAGAGGTTAGACAGACTGGGACTTTTTTCCCTGGAGAGTAGGAGGTTAAGGGGTGATCTTATAGAAGTTTATAAAATAATGAGGGGCATAGATAAGGTAGATAGTCAAAATCTTTTCCCAAAGGTAGGGGGGTCTATAACGAGGGGGCATAGATTTAAGGTGAGAGGGGAGAGATACAAAAGGGTCCAGAGGGGCAATTTTTTCACTCAAAGGGTGGTGAGTGTCTGGAACGAGCTGCCAGAGGCAGTAGTAGAGGCGGGTACAATTTTGTCTTTTAAAAAGCATTTGGACAGTTACATGGGTAAGATGGGTATAGAGGGATATGGGCCAAGTGCAGGAAATTGGGACTAGCTTAGTGGTATAAACTGGGCGACATGGACATGTTGGGCCGAAGGGCCTGTTTCCATGTTGTAACTTCTATGATTCTATGATTCTAGGATTGAAAGAAAGACAATTACAACAGAGGTCATACCCTGAAAGAAAGATCAAACTTACATTTATTTCGCACTCTCTCTCTCTCTCTCTCTCTCTCCCTCTTTCTCTCTCTCTCTCTCTGCCACTCGCCTCTCCCTCTCTGCCACTCTCTCATAGAATCATAGAAATTTATGGCACAGAAGGAGGCCATCTGACCCATCGTGTCTATGCCGGCTGAAAAAGAGCTATCCAGCTTAATCCCACTTTCCAGCTCTCGGTCCTTAGCCTGTAGGTTACGGCACTTCAGGTGCACATCCAAGTACCCTTTAAATGAGTTGAGGGTTTCTGCCTCCACCACCCTTTAAGGCTGTGAGTTCCAGACCCCCACCACCCTCTGGGTGAAAAGTTCTCCTCAGCTCCCCTCTAATCCTTCTACCAATCACTTTAAATCTATGCCCCCTGGTTATTGACCTCTCTAAGGGAAATAGGTCCTCCCTATCCACTCTATCTCGGCCCCTCATAATTTTATACACCTCAATTAAATCACCTCTCAGCCTCCTTTGTTCCAATGAAAACAACCCCAGCCTATCCAATCTTTCCTCATGGCTAAAATTCTCCAGTCCTGGCAATATCCTCGTAAATCTCCTCTGTACCCTCTCTAGTGCAATCACATCTTTCCTGTAATGTGGTGACCAGAACTGTACACAGTACTCAAGCTGTGGCCTAACCAATGTTTTATACAGTTCTAGCATAACCTCCCTGCTCTTATATTCTATGCCTCGGCTAATAAAGGAAAATATCCCGTATACCTTCTTAACCACCTTATCGACTTGTCCTGCTACCTTCAGGGATCTGTGGACATGCACTCCAAGGTCTTTCTGTTCCTCTACACCTCTCAGTATCCTCCCATTTATTGTGTATTCCATTGCCTTGTTTGCCCTCCCCAAATGCATCACCTCTGGATTGAATTCCATTTGCCACTTTTCTGCCCCCCTGACCAGTCCATTGACATCTTCCTGCAGACTACAGCTTTCCTCCTCACTATATGTGGTATATATGGACTTCCAAAAGGCATTTGATAAAGTGCCACACGGTAGGCTTATCTTCAAGATTGCGCCCATGGAATAAAGAGGGCAGTAGCAGTAGAGGTGAAAGGTTGGTTTTCGGACTGGAGGGAGGTGTACAGTGGTGTTCCCCAGGGGTCGGTGCTGGGACCACTGCTTTTCTTGATATACATTAACGACTTGGACTTGGGTGTACAGGGCACAATATCAAAATTTGCAGATGACACAAAACTTAGAAGGGTAATAAAAAGTGAGGAGGATGGTGATAGACTTCAAGAGGATATCGACAGGCTGGTGGCATGGGCGGATGAAATTTAACACAAAAAGATGCGAAGTGATACACCTCGCTGTATAAACGAGAGGGCACAACTCTAAAAGGTGTATAGGAACAGAGAGATCTGGGGGTGTTTGTGCACAAATCATTGAAGGTGGCAGGGCAGGTTGAGAAAGTGGTTAAAAAAGCATACGGGATCCTGGGCTTTTTAAATAGATGTAAGGAATCTTACAACACCAGGTTTTTAAATAGAGGCATAGAGTACAAAAGTATGGAAGTTATGATGAACTTTTATAAAACATTGGTTCGGCCACAACTGGAGTATTGTGTCCAGTTCTGGGCACTGCACTTTAGGAAAGATGTGAAGGCCTTAGAGAGGGTGCAGAAGAGATTTACTGGAATGATTCCAGGGATGAGGGACTTTAGTTACGTGGATAGACTGGAGAAGCTGGGGTTGTTCTCTTTGGAACAGAGAAGGTTGCGAGGAGATTTGATCGAGGTTTTCAAAATCATGACGGGTCTAGACAGAGTAGATAGAGAGAAACTGTTCCCATTGGCGGAAGGGTCAAGAACCAGAGGACGTAGATTTAAGTGATTGGCAAAAGAATCAAAGGTGACATGAGGAAAAACATTTTTACACAGCGAGTGGTTAGGATCTGGAATGCACTGCCCGAGGGGGTGGTGGAGGCAGATTCAATCATGGCCTTCAAAAGGGAACTGGATAAGTACTTGAAAGGAAAGAATTTGCAGGGCTACGGGGATAGGGCGGGGGAGTGGGACTAACTGGATTGCTCTTGCATAGAGCTGGCGTGGACTCGATGGACCGAATGGCCTCCTTCCATGCTGCAACCTTGCTATGATTCTATGATTCTAATCACACGGCCAATTTTTGTATCATCTGCAAATTCTTTAATCATGCCCCCTACATTTAAGTCTAAATCCTTTATACATACCACAGAAAGTAAGGGACCTAACATTGAGCCCCGCGGAACCTCTTTGGAAACAGCCTTCCAGTCACAAAAACACCCGTCAACCATTACCCTTTGCTTCCTGCCACTGAGCCAATTTTGGATCCAACTTGCCACTCTCCCTTGGATCCCATGGGCTTTTACTTTTTTGACCAGTCTGCCATGTGGGACCTTGTCAAAAGCCTTGCTAAAATCCATGTATGTTACATCAAACGCGCTACCCTCATTAACCCTCCTTGTTACCTCCTCAAAAAAATTCAATCAAGTTAGTCGGACATGACCTTCCTGTAACAAATCCATGCTGAATTTCCTTGATTAATTCGTGCTTTTCTAAATGACGATTAATACTGACCCTCAGAATTGACGATTAATACTGTCCCTCTGCCACTCTCTCTGTTTCTCTCTCATCTCTCTATGCCACTCTCTTGCTCTATCTCTCTCTCGCCATCTCTATCTGCCACTCTCTCACTCTATGCCTCTCTCTCTGCCACGCTCGCTCTTTCTCACTCTCTCTCTGTCTCTCTCACTCTTTGTCTCTCTCTCTGCCACTCTCTGTCTTTCTTTCTCTCTCTGCCACTCTCTCGCTCTCTCTGCCACCCTTTCTCGCTCCCTCGCTGTCTCTCTCTCTGCCACTCTCTCACTCTCTCTCTGTCTCTCTCTCTCACTTTCTCTCTCTCTGCCACTCACTCGCTCTCTCTCTGTCTCTCTCTCCCTCTCTCTCTGCCACTCTCTCGCTCTCTCTCTCTCTGCCACTTTCTCTCTGTCATTAAAGATTGAGGTTCCAAAAATCTGGTCTGCCAGGGAGAGCCCACTGGTGACCTCTGCCCCTGGCCCTGCTGAAGTATCCAGGATCAGGGGTAGATCCCTTTACTAAATAATCCAGGTGTGTGTCTGTGCCACTGTTGGCACAGCCTGAAAGGGCATGGGCCTAGACATGGGCTGCTGGAGAGTTCCATAAGAAACTGCCAGTGTCACTAGCCCAATCTCAAACATTTCTTTTGCCTCTATCAAATGCAGCCAGAATTTTTGAGGGTTCAGGCCAGGGCCCAAGCCTGTCCCTCTGTGTGGGCCCCACTAATGCCGTTTGAATACCAGAATGCCTGGTTGATGTTGATGTGCTGGGCGCTTGGCAGAAAGCAGCCCAGGGATGAGGGAATTGCTGGTGTGGGAAATCCCTCCCTCCAGCCCCATTCCCTCTCGTGTCAAGGGCCATATTTGGGGTGGACAGTGGGTTCACCCCCAAAAGGCCCCTCCAGAAATGAGGAGCTGAGGCTGGGATCCGGTTTATCTGGTCCT